>NC_044394.1:52789592-53092516 GCF_006542625.1 Nomascus leucogenys
TTCTTTCCTTTTTATGGCTGAGTAGTATTTTATGGCATATATATATATATACACCACATTTTCTTTTTTTATTATTATACTTCAAGATGTAGGGTACATGTGCACAATGTGCAGGTTTGTTACATAAGTATATACATGTGCCTTGTTGATATGCTGCACCCATCAACTCGTCATTTACGTTAGGTATTTCTCCTAATGCTATCCCTCCCCCAGTCCCCAACCCCCTGAAAGGCCCTGGTGTGTGATGTTCCCCACCCTGTGTTCATGTGTTCTCATTGTTAAGCTCCCACTTATGAGTGAGAACATAATATACCACATTTTCTTTATCTCATTGTTTGATGGGCATTTGGGCTGGTTCCATATTTTTGCAATTGCAAATCGTGCTGCTATAAACATGTGTGTGCAAGTATCCTTTTCGTATAATGACTTCTTTGCCTCTGGGTAGATAGTAGTGGGATTGCTGGATCAAATGGTAGATCTACTTTTAGATCTTTAAGGACTCTCCACACTGTTTTCCATAGTGGTTGTACTAGTTTATATTCTCACCAATAGTGTAAAAGTGTTCGCTTTTCATGGTATCCATGCCAACATCTATTATTTTTTAATTTGTTTATTATGGCCATTGCAGAAGTGAGGTGGTATCGCATTGTGGTTTTGATTTGCATTTCCCTGATCATTAGTGATGTTGAGCATTTTTCCATATGCCTGTTGGCCATTTGTATATCTTCTTTTGAGAATTTCCTATTCACGTTCTTAGCCCATTTTTGGATGGCATTGTTTGTTTAGTGTTGCTGATTTGTTTGAGCTCTTTGTAGCTTTTGGATATTAGTCCTTTGTCTGATGTATAGATTGTGAACATTTTCTCCCTCTCTGTAGGTTGTCTGTTAACTCTGCTGATTATTTCTTTTGTTGTGCAGAAGCTTTTTTAATTAAGTCCCATCCATTTATCTTTTGTTGCATTTGCTTTTGAGTTCTTGTTCATGAAGTCTTTGCCTAAGCCAATGTCTAGAACAGTTTTTCTGATGTCATCTTCTAGAATCCTTGTGGTTTCAGGTCTTAGACTTAAGTCTTTGATCCATCTTGAGTTGATTTTTTTATAAGGTGAGAGATAAGAATCCAGTTTAATTCTTCTTCATGTGGCTCACCAATTATCCCAGCATTAGTTGTTGAATTGGGTGTCCATTCCCTGTTTCGTTTTCATTTGCTTTGTCAAAGATTAGTTGTGTGTAAGTATTTGGTTTTATCTCTGGGTTTTCTCTTCGGTTTCATTGGTCTATGTGCCTATTTTTATACCATACTCTTTTTGGTGACTATGGTCTTATAGTATAGTATGAAGTTGGGTAATGTGATGCCTCCAGATTTGTTCTTTTTCCTTAGTCTTAGCTATATGGGCTCTTTTTAGTTCCATATGAATATTAGGATTGTTTTTTCTAGTTCCGTGAAGAATGATGGTGGTATTTTGACGGGAATTGCATTGAGTTTGTAGATTGCTTTTTGGCAGTATGGTCATTTTTACAATATTGATTCTACCCATCCATGAGCATGGGATGTGTTTCCATTTGTTTGTGTCATCTATGCTTTCTTTCAGGCATGTTTTGTAGTTTTCCTTATAGAGGTCTTTCATGTCCTCGGTTAGGTATATTCCCAAGTATTTTATTTTATTTGCAGATATTGTGAAAGTGGTTGAGTTCTTAATTTGATTCTCAGCTTGGTCGCTGTTGGTGTATAGCAGAGCTACTGATTTGTGTGCATTAATTTTGTATCTGGAAACTTTGCTGAATTCATTTGCCAGCTCTAGGAGCTTTATGGATAAGTCTTTAGGATTTTCTAGGTATTCAATCATATCATCAGCAATCAGAGACAGTTAGACTTCCTCTTAACCAGTTTGGATGCCGTTTATTTCTTCCTCTTTTCTGATTGCGCTGGTTAAGACTTCCAGTACTATGTTGAATAGAAGTGGTGAAATGGGCTTCCTTGTCTTGTTCCAGTTCTCAGGGGGTATGCATTCAACTTTTCCCCATTCACTGTAATGTTGGCTGTGGGTTTGTCATGGATAGCTTTTATTACCTTAATAAATGCTGATTTCACTGAGGGTTTTAATCATAAAGGGATGTTGGATTTTGTCAAATGCTTCTTCTGCATCTGTTGAGATGATCATGTGATTTTTTTGTTTTTAATTCTGTTTATGTGCTCTATCACATTTATTGACTTTATCCCTGCATCCCTGATATGAAACCCACTTGATCATAGTGGATTATCTTTTTGATATGCTATTGGATTGGATTTGCTAGTATTTTGTTGAAGATTTTTGCATCTGTGTTCATCAAGGATATTGGTCTGCTGTTTTCTTTTTTGTTGTTGTTGTCATGTCCTTCCCTGGTTGTGATATTAGGCTGATACTGGCTTCATAGAATGATTTGGGGGGAATTCCCTCTTTCTCCATCTTTTGGAATAGTGTCAGTAGGATTGGTACCAATTCTTCTTTGAATGATATAATTCAGCTGTGAATCCATCTAGTCCTGGAGCTTTTTTCATTGGCATTTTTTTTTTTTTTTTGAGAAGGAATTTTGCTTTGTTATGCATAGGCTGGAGTGCAATGATGTCATCTCAGCACACTGCAACCTCCACCTCCCGGGTTCAAGTGCTTCTTCTGCCTCAGCCTCCCGGGTAGCTGGGATTACAGGTGTCCACCACCACGCCCAGCTAATTTTTTTTGTATTTTTAGTAGAGACAAGGTTTCACCATGTTGGCTGGGCTGGTCTCGAACTCCTGACCTCAGGTGATCCACCTGCCTCAGCCTCCCAAAATAATAGGATTACAGGTGTGAGCCACCATGCCTGGTCTTGTTGGCAATTTTTAAATTACCATTTCAATCTCACTGCTTGTTATTGGTCTGTTCAGAGATTCTGTATCTTCCTGGTTTAATCTAGGAGGGTTGTATATTTCTAAGAATTTATCCATCTCCTCTAGGTTTTCTAGTTTATGCAAGTAAAGGTGTTCATAGTAGCCTTGAATAATCTTTTGTATTTCTCTGGTATTGGTTATAATATCTCCCATTTTGTTTGAGTGAACTTATTTGGATCTTTTCTCTTGGTTAATCTCGCTAATGATCTATCAATTTTATTCATCTTTTCAAAGAACCAGCTTTTTGTTTCATTTATCTTTTGTGTTTTTTTGTTTGCTTGTTTCAATTTCATTTAGTTCTGGTCTGATCTTTGTTATTTCTTTTCTTCTGCTGAGTTTGGGTTTGGATTGTTCTTATTTCTTCAGTTCCATGAGGTGCGACCTTAGATTGTGTATTTGTGCTCTTTCAGACTTTTGGATGTAGGCATTTAATGCTATGAACTTTCATCTTAGCACGGCTTTTGCTGTATCCCAGAGGTTTTGATAGATTGTGTCACTATTATTGTTCAGTTCACAGAATTTTTAAATTTCTGTCTTGCCTTCATTGTTGACCCAATGATCATTCAGGAGCAGGTTATTAATTTCCATGTATTTGCATGGTTTTGAGGGTTCCTTTTGGAGTTGATTTCTAATTTTATTCCACTGTAGCCTGAGAGAGTACTTGATATAATTTTTATTTTCTTAAATTTACTGCAACTTGTTTTGTGGTATATCGTATGGTCTATTTCGGAGACTCTTCCATCTGCTGATGTAATAGAATGTACATTCCGCAGTTGTTGGGTAGAATGTTCTGTAAATGTCTGTTAAGTCCATTGGTTGTAGGGGACAGTTGAAGTCCATTGTTTCTTTGTGGACTTTCTGTTTTGATGACCTGTCCAGTGCTATCACTGGAGTACTAAAGTCCCCCACTAATATTGCATTGCCATCTATCTCATTTCCTAGGTTTGGTAGTAATTTTTTATAAATTTGGGAGCTCCAGTGTTAGGTGAATACACATTTAGAATTGTGATATTTTCCTGTTGGACTAGTCTTTTTATCATTAAACAATGTCCCTCTTTGTCTTTTTAAATTGCTGTTGCTTTACAGTTTGTTTTGTCTGATATAAGAATAGCTACTCTTGTTCACTTTTGGTGTCTGTTCACATGGAATATGTTTTTCCACCCCTTTACCTTAAGTTTATGTGAGTCCTTATGTGTTAGGTGAGTGTCCTGAAGATAGCAGAAACTTGGTGAATTCTTATCCAACCAATGAATTTCTCAGATGCTCTTTAAACTTCTTATGTTTGGATGTCTAGATTTCTAGCAAGACCAGGGAAGTTTTCCCCAATTATTCCCTCAAATATGTTTTCCAAATATGTTTGCTGCCATTCTGTATCTTCTAAGTGGAACATTTAGGCCATTTACAGTCAATGTTAGTATTGAGGTGCAAAGAGTACTATTCTATTCATTGTGTTATTTGTTGCCTGAATACCCTTTTTTAAAATTGTGTTATTGTTATATAGGTCCCGTGAGATTTATGCTTTAAGGTTCTATTTTTTTTTACTGTGTTATTGTTATATAGGTCCTGTGAGATTTATGCTTTAAGGTTCTATTTTAGTGTATGTTGAGGATTTGTTTCAAGATTTAGAGCTCCTTTTATCAGTTCTTGTAGTGCTGATTGGTAGCAGCAAATTCTTTCAGCATTTATTTGTCTGGAAAAGAGTATCCTTCATTTATGAAGCTTAGTGTTGCTGGATACAAAATTCTTGGCTGATCATTGTTTTGCTTAAAGAGGCTAAAAATAGGACCCCAATCTCTTCTAGCTTGTAGGGTTTCTGCTGAGAAATCTACCGTTAATATGATAGATTTTCCTTGATAGGTTACCTTATGCTTTTGCCTCACAGCTGTTAAGATTCTTTCCTTCATCTTGACTTTAGATAATCTGATGACTATATGCCTAGGTAATGATCTTTTTGCAATTAATTTCTCAGGTGTTCTTTGAGCTTCTTGTATTTGGATGTCTAGCTCTCCAGTAAGGCTGGGGAAGTTTTTCTCAATTATTCCCTCAAACATGTTTTCCAGACTTTTAGATTTCTCCGCTTCTTCAGGAACACCAATTACTCAGACTTGGATGTTTAACATAGTCCCAAACTTCTTGAAGGTTTTGTTCATTTTTTAAAATTCTTTTTTCTCTGTCTTTGGCAAATTGGGTTAATTGGAAAGCCTTGCCTTTGAGCACTGAGGTTCTTTCTTCTGCTTGTTCGATTCTATTGCTGAGACTTTCCAGTGCATTTTGCATTTCCCTAAGTATGTCCTTGATTTCCAGGCATTGTGGTTGTTTTTTATTTATACTACCTATTTCACTGAAACATTTTCCTTTCACATTCTGTATCATGTTTTTGATTTCTTTAAGTTGCACTTCGTCTTTCTCCAGTGCCTCCTTGATTAGCTTACTAATCGACTTTCTGAATTCTTTTTCTGGCAATCCAGAGATTTCTTCTTGGTTTGGATCCATTGCTGGTGAGCTGGTATGATCTTTTGGGAGTGTTGAAGAAACTTGTTTTGTCATATTACCAGAATTATTTTTCTGGTTCCTTCTCATTTGGGTAGACTATGTTAGAGGGAAGATCTGGGATTCAAGGGCTGCTGTTCAGATTCTTTTGTCCTATGGGGTGTTCCTTTGATGTGGTGTTCTCCCCCTTCCCCCAGGAATGGGGCTTCTTGAGATCCAAACTGTAGTAATTATTTTTGCTCTTCTGGGTCTCACCACCCACTGGAGCTACCAGAATCTGTGCTGGTACTGGGGAGTGTCTGCAAAGAGTCTTGTTATGTGATCCATCTTCAGGTCTTTCAGCCATGGATACCAGCATCTCCTCTGGTGGAGGTAGGAGGGGAGTGAAGTGGACTGTGTGAGGATCCTTGGTTGTGTTTCTGTTCAGTGTGCTGGTTTTGTGTTGGTTGGTCTCTAGCCAGGAGGTGGCACTTTCAATAATGCATCAGCCGTGGTCCTATAGGTAGGATGTAAACTTGCCCTAAGGCCACCTGGTCAAGTATTCAGGTTTCTCAGGTGGTGGGCAGGGCCATAGAACTCTTTTGTCTTCTGCTATGGGGTGGAGGTGGGGGGAGGCAGATAAAGGTGGAAGAGAAAGACCACCAGGTAGGGGCAGACATAAGCATGTCTGAGCTCAGCCTCTCCTTGGGCAGAGCTTGCTGTGGCTGCTGTGGGGGATGGGTCCTCAGTCCAATGGAGTTATATTCCCAGGGGGATTATGGCTGCCTCTGCTGAGTCATACAGGTTTCCAGGGAAGTGGGGAAAAGCTAGCAATCACAGGCCTCACCCTACTCCTATGCAGCCCTGGGTCCTAAAGGCTGGTCTCACTCCCACCATGCCCCTGCAACAGCACAGAGTCTATTTCCAGGCAGCCAGTGACCAGGGCTGAGAACTTGCCCAGACCATGAGCCTCCCCTTTGTGAAAGCAGGCAGACTCAGTTTTTCAGTATCTCAGGGAGCCTGCAGTGATGATCCAGTTCTTCAAAGGGTCTGTGGATTCTCTTGGCTTTCCTCGTTTTTCCTCTGGTAGTTCTTGGAGCAAAAGTTCACGGTGTGAGTCTCCACACATTGCTCTGTCTGTCTCAGCAGGAGCTGCAAGCTTGTTCTGCCTCCTATCCACCATCTTCTTCTCTGTATCATTTCAATTTTAGTATATGTGCTGCTGAAGCAAGCATGAGGAAATATTTTTATTATAAGAATTCAAAGAAGAAATAGCCAGAATTTATAGATTTTAAAAGCCCCATTACTCAATAATAATAAAAGATAAACAACCCAATTAAAAATGTAGACTGGGCGTGGTGGCTTATGCCTGTAATCCCAGCACTTTGGGAGGCCGAGGCGGGTAGATCACTTGAAGTCAGGAGTTCGAGACCAGCATGGCCAACACGGAGAAACCCATCTCTACTAAAAATACAAAAATTAGTCTGGCATGGTGGCGTGTGCCTGTAGTCCCAGCTACTCGGGAGGCTGAGGCAGGAGAATCGCTTGAATCTGGGAGGCAGAGGTTGCTGTGAGTCGAGATTGTGCCACTGCACTCCAGCCTGGGCGACAGAGTGAGACCCTGTCTCAAAAAAACAACAACAACAACAAAATATATATATATATATATATGTATAGGCAAAAGGTTGAACAAGTCCTTCACACTTAAGATATCCGACAGCCCAAAACATATCAAAAGCATTATTAAGAAGATGCAAATTAAAACCACACCGAGCTACCACTGCACACCCATCAGCATGATAATTTATAACTCAGGAAAAATATTTGCATATGTATTTTCTATTGTATAAAAAAATGACAAATTATGCAACTGAAAACAATACATTAATTATCTCATAATTTCTGTGTGGCAGGAGTTTGAACATAGTTTAGCTGGATTTTCTGCTTTAGGATCTCTTACAATGCTGGAGTCAATATTTCAGCCAGGGCTGGAATGCTCTCTGAAAGCTGACATGGAAGGGACTTGCTTTTAAGCTTACATGGTATTTGGCAGAATCGAGTTTCTCTAGGCATGCTGGGTTATGAGCTTCAGTCACCCTTAATTCCTTGCATGTTGACCTCTCCAGCACAGCAGCTTGCTTCATGAAGTATGCAGGCTAACAAGAAAATACAGCCTACTAGCAAGATGTAAGTTACAACTTTATGTCATCTAAACATGGTGGTAGTGACATCTCATCCCTTTTTCCCACCATTGATTAGAAACAAGTCATAGGTCTCACTGGCACTCAAGGGAAGGGGATAGATTGCCCAAGGGCATGAATACAAGGAGGCGAGGATTGTTACAAATCATCTTAGGGACTGCCTACAGCCACAAGGTTTGACAAAGGACTCATATCTAGAATAGTAATGAACTTCTCCACTCAATACAGCTCAGTTAAAATATAGAAAAAAGACTGGGAAGGGATTTCTCAAAGAAGATATAGTCAATAAGCATATGAAGAAGTGTTCTACATCATTAGTCATTAAGGAAATTCAAATGAAAACCACAAAGAGGTTCTACTACACACCCACCAGAATGGCTAAATTTAAGCGACTGACAATACTGACTATTGTCAAAGAAGTAGAGTGACTAGATCTCTCATTCTAGCTCGTGGGAAAGTAAAATGGCCCAACCACATTGGATAACACTTTGGCAATTTCTAATAAAGTTAAGCACACACCTACCCATGACCCAACTGTTCCACTCATAGGTATTTCTTCTCTAAGAGAAATGAATACTGTACTTGTGTTCACATACATACATACACACACAAACACACACACACACACACACACACTTGAGTTATTATAACTACAAACTAGAAAATGCCAAATGTCCATCAATAGGAGAATGTAATTTAAGAAGTAGTATATTTATATGAAACACTACACAGCAATTTTTAAGAAGAATAGGCTACTGATAAATACAACAAGAATGAATTTCAAAAAACAGTGTACTGAGCAAAAGAAGCCAGAAACAAACAAAATTCATACTGAATAATTTCCTTTTTATGACATTCAAGAGCAAGATATTTTATATATGGTGATGGAAGTCAGAAAACTTGTTATTTCTGGGACGGTTTGAGAGAGGGTTTTTGATTCAGAAGGAGCATGTGGAAATTTTCTGGGTGTGATGGAAATAAATGTTCTCTATATTCATCTGAGTAGTAGTTGTGCAGATGTATGCATAGGTAAATAGTCACTTAAGATGTGTACATTTTCCTGTAAGTATATTTTAGCTCAAAGATTAAAAGAGATTGGGAAACATACTTTGACATGCTTTCAAATCACCTGGAGTTGTGGTTAAAATGCACATTCTGATGTAGTAGGCCTGGAATAGGCTTGAGATTTTGCATTATTAACCAGATGCCAGGTGATACTGATGCTTCTGGTAGTGCTGGCTCTGTATGTAGCAAGGTCCTGAAATCTATCTGTCACTGTTTCAGCTACAATTGCTGCATAGCAAACAACCCATACTCACTGGTGTAAAATAATTATTGTATTATGCTAAAGATTTTGTGGGCGAGCGAATTGAACGGGGCACAACAGGGATGATCTGTCTTTTCTCTTTGAGGTGCCACAGTATCTAAAGCCTCAGCTGGGAAGAGTCAAATGCTGGGACCTGAAAGCTGGGGCTGGGATCACTTGAATGTGTCTTCCTCACTCACCTGGCTGGCACCTGGGCTGGGAGCATGTGAGTGTTAGAACACCTCCCTGGGGTGACCACAGGAGGCCTTTCTATGGCCTTAGCTCTCTTATTTGAAGCCTCAGGGGTCTAAACATGAATGCTCTGATTTTTAAAGAAAGAGAGAGAGAGAGAGAGAGAGGGAGAGAGAGAGGGAGGGAGGGAAGAGAGAGAGAAAAGAAAGGGGGAAGGATGAAAGGAAGGAAAGGAAAGAAGGAAGGGAGGAAGAAAGGAAGGAGGGAGGAAACAGAAAGAAAGACAAAGAAGTAGGGAAAGATGAAAGGAAGGAAGAAAAGAGAGATGAAGGAGAAAGAGAAGAAAGAGAAAGAGAAGAAGGGAGGAAGGGAGAGAAAGAAGAAAGGAAGGAAGAAAGGAAGGAGAGAGGAAAGAAAGGAAAGGAGGTAAGGATGGAAAGAAGGAAGGAAGCAAAGAAAGAGAGAAACAGAAGGAAGAAGAGAAGGAAGGAAAGAGGAAGAGAAGAAGGGGATAAATGGAAGGAAGGAAGGGAGGGAGGAAGGGAGGGAAGGAGGAGAAAGAAAGAAAGAAAGAAAGAAAGAAAAAGAAAGTAAGTTGCATTGCCTTTTCTGACCTAGCCTTGACAATCACTGAAGGTCACAAACTTCCCCAGATTTGAGTGAGAGGACACAGATTTTACTTTCCAATGAGAGACATGTCAGGGACACATTGTAGAAAAATATGTGGGATGAGAAACATTTTTATGGCCCTACTTGGAAAATACAACTTTCCACCTCCACAGAGCCTTAACATAAGTCTGAACAAGTTATGTATCTTCTCAAAATCCTGGACTGCCTCCCTGTTTCACTCAGTAAATCCCCAAACCTTTCCCAAAGTCTGTAAAGATCCAAATGATTGGGCTGGGGCTGCTTCCGTATCTTTTGCCTGTTCTGATGTCACTCATCAGAGTATTTCCTAAGTACTCAATGTAAGACAGATGCTGTGTCACTCTATCATCAGTGCCTCATGTGTTTTTCCTTTTGTTATTTGTGTGTTTATTGTTTCCCCACTTAGAAGGTAAGCTTCAGGAGAACAGCAACTTTTTTTCTTTCTCGTTGTTGTATTAGAATAGAGAACCATGCCTAGAATACGATAAGTACTCAATACATTTGTCCAATGGATGCATGAATGGTGCTCTTTATTGGTATAGCAATCCTAGTTACTAATCTATTGACTTCTACTTATGATAAATGAGATTAAGATTTCTGCTTCTCCATCCTCCCAACAGACACTTTTCTTCTCCCATTCTCTTAATGTATTTATATAACAACTTATTATTGTTGTTATTACATGCTTCTGATGTGTTATTTTCAACTTGAGGGTAGATCAGAATTGACTGCAAGGCTTGTTAAAATTCAAAACTGCTGGGCTCTACCCAGAGAGTTTTTGATTCAGTAGTTCTGGGGTGAGCCTGAGAATTTTCATTTTAATGAGTTCCCAGGTGATGATACTGATGACAACTATTTGTAATGTTAAAATAATGTAAACACTCAAACCTAATGTAAATACTGACATTGACACTGAGCTTTTGGCATTTTTGTTTTTGTTGTTTTTATTCCCTGATTTTCATATTGATTTGTTTTGTTTTAGCCTCTGAGTTTCATCTCGGAAGCTTTCTTCGGAAGATGCTTGGTGATTCCTGGGTGTACATATATATTTGGGACTGAGGCACTAGATAACATATAGAAAAGTCTGTGTGTTTGATGTTTTTCTGTATAGTGATTGGGTGTCATCTTGGATTAAGTTCTCCAAAAGCAAGTGCTAAGAGACAATTATTATGAAAGTGATCTATTAAGCAAACAGCCTTGTGATATTGTTAAGAGTGGGATTAGCATGGCAGACAAGAGGAAGAAGGCAAGGAAGAGTAAGATTCCAGGCAAAATCTCAACTCCAGTCCAAAGCTACAGGGAAACTGTGGGGTAGGATATATGAGCTAGGCTCTCACACACCCTCTTGAGTCAGTCACTGGTTAAGTGTCGCCTGAGGAGAAGGATAACTCTCAGACATCTTTAGTTCTCTCTTTGGCATACAGGACAAAGAGGCTCCAGTAGCAAAAGAGCCCTTCAAATAGAGTCCCAGGTGCCAGCTCTTAGAAGCAAAAGCACACAAAGGCTTGGGGACAGGTTCCCTGATATGATAAAGGCAATCTGAAAGACCTGCAGATGGTGAGGTTGGTAGAGGAACACCAACAATGTTGGCTTCAGAGGTGCTGGGAGGTTTTCTTTGGGGAGTGCTGTAGGAATTTTGTCTGGGTGACAGTGGGGCTATTGGACAGGGGCACATGTTTTGCAGGTCACAGTGCAGACTTCCTCTTAGTCCCACTGTCCTCTATTGTGTCCAGAGTCCTAGAGTCTAGAGACTCATTGGTTCAATTTTTCCACCAAATAAATCTCTTATCTCCTGCTGGGTATTGCCTGGGTTTAGTGGCTTTAGTCAGAATTCAGCAGTTTAATAACTCAGTGGTTTTGAGGAGATAATAGGAAAACCTCTCCAACTCCAGAGGATATTGAGGGGATGAGAAAAAAAAAAAAACTGGTATGAGTGAGAGCCCTGGCATAGATCATCTTTGACTCACCCAGCAGGGTAAAAGGCCCATGCGTTAAGTGCAACAAGCTTAACAAAAGCTGAGGCTCAAAAGTAGGAAATCCTAATCTGCGGCTTCATCCAGTTGTGATATGAACCCGGACCTGAACTTTTCCAGACATAGTCACCCTATTTTTTTTCTAAACCTGAAAATCTATTTCAGGGCCAGAAAAGGTCAACTTAGGTGCCAATCATATTTAGAGACTCTACTGTGGCATGTGAAGAATAAATCAGGAACTTAATCAATGATAGATATATTTTTAGTCTGGCCATGTTAAAGATTGAAAACATGACTATTTCCTACACGGGAAGGTTATTACTCAGATTCTTCTATGACATGTAAAGCTCTGATTGTCTTTGAAGGTTTATTTTCTTAACTTGACATTATTGACTTCTTATATGAAAAAGCCACTTATCCCAATATCTGGAAATTCTACTAGTTGATACTATTATTCCTTAAAATTGTTAACATAATTTGTTCATTTAACAAAAGGATCTAATGGGCTTGAATTTGAACAAAAGATATGTATTAGAAAGACAAATTAACATTATTGATATAGCAGTTTGCCATATTGAAAAGCATGAAGATTTGAATCAAAGTTACCAGCTATAAAATTTGGACAATTTACTTGTGTACAAAATAGAAATAACAATACCTAGCTTACAATACAGTTAAACAAGACAGTGTCTGTAAAGCATGACGTACGTATAGTGCATAGCATGTTGCAGATTTTTGAGACGGAGCCTCGCTCTGTGGCCCAGGCTGGAGTGCAGTGGCGCAATCTCGGCTCACTGCAAGCTCTGCCTCCCGGGTTCACGCCATTCTCCTGCCTCAGCCTCTCTGAGTAGCTGGGACTACAGGCGCCCGCCACCACGCCCGGCTAATTTTTTTGTATTTTTAGTAGAAGCGTGGTTTCACCGTGGTCTCGATCTCCTGACCTCGTGATCCGCCCACCTCAGCCTCCCAAAGTGCTGGGATTACAAGCATGAGCCACCGCGCCTGGCAGCATGTTGCAGATTTTTAACAAGTTTCAGTTCCCTTCTCTCCATTCGCCCCAAATCTATCAGGAGCACTTATCTCTAACTGTCTCTACGCTCTGATACAAAGTTCCCAGTGAAAAGCATTATACAAAGTATTTGGTAACAGCTCTTTTAGAATTTGTCTAGCAAGTTTTCTAGTCTGTACCTGAAAGCCTCAATTAAAAAAGGAACAAAGTATTTAATGACCTCATAGTTCTATAAGAAATTAGGTATCATTAAATATTATATAATATTCATAGCTGTTTTTATCCTTTCGTGTAATCCCAGCAATTGGGATAAGTATAGTGCAGTCAATACAACAACAAGAACACTTAACAGGGTTTAAATATTAACTTCGACATTTTAGGAAATAGTTACTAATATAAGATAAATTTTCTTTTAAAAATTAGACCACATTTAATAATGAGGGTGTGATCATCCTATTTTGGGGGGAATTTATGAAAAACAAAATGATGAAACTGCCCTTTTCTGGTTATATTTGTTGCTTTACGTTGTCTTTCCTCCCTGCGACCTCCGTGCTCCACAGCCCTGGGAAAGCTAGGGAGAACCAGGCAGCCGGGAGGATGGAACCACCTTCCCACTCTTAGAAATCACCCTCCACATCTGTGGGGACTCAAAGTAAAAGAAAAATGAAAACTCCAGGATCAACAGCAAGTCGTCACTCAGCAATCCTAAGGGAGTTTTCACAGCATGAGAGGGAAGGAAGGGATAGTAGCCAAAACAGCCAGTGAGTGATGATGAAGAACAAAGGGAGGGTTAAGGGATTACTGACCTCAAATAGAGAGTTGGTTGAATGAAGAAAGGGCACAATTCAGAGGTTAAGATGTCTGACAGTAGAATTGCTAGTTGTCCCACGCATTACTACTTTTTTAAAAATAATATTTTTCCAGGCCGGGCGTGGTGGCTCACGCCTGTAATCCCAGCACTTTGGGAGGCTGAGGCGGGTGGATCACGAGGTCAGGGGATCGAGACCACGGTGAAACCCCGTCTCTACTAAAAATATAAAAATTTAGCCGGGCACAGTGGTGGGCACCTGTAGTCCCAGCTACTCGGGAGGCTGAGGCAGGAGAATGGCGTGAACCCGGGAGGCAGAGCTTGCAGTGAGCCAAGATGGGCCACTGCACTCCAGCCTGGGTGACAGAGCGAGACTCCGTCTCAAGAAAAAAAAAAAAAAAAATTTCTTGATAACAAAAGTATGAAAGGTTTTATTACAAAATATAAAACAATGCAATAAAAAAATACAGAACGCAACCATCACTGCCACCCCCCATTTTGTATACTTCTTGCCCTTGTATTTTCTATCAGCCAGATAGGAAACAGGAAGACAGACAGGAAACAGGAAGACAGACAGGAAACAGAAGACCTGCTTACATTAGGAAAAACAAAAATGAAAACATGAGATGGTTTGCTTTCCAAGGAACTCATTGCAAAGGTGTAGCTGAATGTAGGGGATCCAGAAGTGGAAGGGCTGTTAGCCAAAGAGATGAGGGGAAGGTTATAGGAAGCTAGAAAGCATCATATGGAACAGGATGCTTTGTAGGAGCGTTAAGCCCTCCGACTTTCAGAGACACAGCCAGCATAAGACACTCTCTCACGGGGAGAGAATCAGGATTATAAATACCTTGACTTCTCATTTATCTTTCCCCAGTTTTCTATGGGGCCTCTGCATTGACGGAACTCAACATTAAGCCAGAGGACATGGAAACCCATTAAGGTTATCCTGTGAGTTTGAGGGAGTCTCCAAGACCACCTTCCATTCAAAAAAAAATTGCTAAAAGTACTCACAGAATACAGCAAAACTGTAATACTCATGGTTATGGTTTATTACACTAAAGGATGCACGTCAAAATTAGCAAAGGGAAGAGGCACAGAGGCACATAGAACAAAGTTGAGAAGGGGCATGGGGTAGAGATTCCAGGTGTCCTCTCCTAATGGAGTCATGTAGATGGCATTAACTACTTCTAGCAATGATGTATGACAATATACAGAGAAAATGCCAATGAAGAAAGCTCACTTGAGCGTTGGTGTCCAGAGTTTATGTTAAGAATTGGCCACTTTTATATACATGACTGCTGTGTGGTTGAACTCAGTCACTAGTGACTCCAGACGTTGAGCTGTTACTGTGGCCCACCCTATAACACTATTACCATAAACACTCTGGCATGTCCCTATCACCCCCAGGTAAACAAAGGCATTCTTATCAGGGAGGACATTCCAAGTGCTTAGAGATGACCTCCCAAGAGTTAGGAGGAAAGGGACAAATCTTTCTTTTCACCGAATTAAATCTTTACTGCACACACTCATATAATTCAGCAAGACTGGCTGCCTACCTAAGTTATAGGGCCCAGTGCAAATCAAAAATTATAGCACCTATTCAAAAATTATTACAATTTCAGGAAGGTGACAAGAGAGTGTTAAACCAAGAGTGAGAGCCTTCTGAGCATGGGGACATGTGAACAACTGCACAGTTTATATGCTCAGGGAACCAGCCTTGCAGGTCAGCATCTGCTGTGGTTTGGATATGTTTTGTTTGACCCTGCCAAGTCTCATGTTGAAATGTTATCCTTGGTGTCAGAGGTGGGGGCCTGGTGGGAGGTGTATGGGTCATGGAAGCAGATCCCTCATGAATGGCTTGGTGCCAGTCTCATGGGAATGAGTGAGTTTTCACTCTTAGTTCCTGTAAGAACTGGTTGTTTGAAAGAGCCAGGCACCTGCTCCTCTCTCTCTCTTCCTCTCTGTCGCCATGTGATCTCTGCACATGCTTGCTCCCATTCACTTCTGCCATGAGTGGAAGCAGCTTGAGGGCCTCCCCAGAAGCACCATGATTCTTGCATAGCCTGCAGACCTGTGAGAAACATACATCTCTTTTCTTTATAAATTACTCAGTTTCAGGTATTCCTTTATAGCAACACAAATAAACTAAGACAACCTCCATCAGGCAGAGACCAGTGAGATGAGAATGGAAAAGTTATATGAGGAATAGGACAAATGGAAGCTATCTTACTCACCTAGATGATACATATACGTGGTTTTTGAAATTTTTCTACTATGGAACTTTAAACATATACAAAATAGAACAATAGACTTGGTGTGGTGGATCACGCCTGTAATCCTAGCACTTTGGGAGGCTGAGGCAGAACAATCACGAGCCCAGGAGTTGGAGGCCATCCTGGGCAACATAGTGAGACCTTGTCTCTACAAAAAATTTAAAAATTGGCAAGGCATAGTGGTGCATGCCTGTAGTCCCAGGTGGAGGCTGAGATGGGAGGATTGCGTGAGGCTAGGAATTTGACACTGTAGTGAGCTATTATCATGCCACTTCACTCCAGCCTGGATGACAGAGTAAGACTTTGCCAAAAAAAGAAAAAAAGAAAAAAAAACTTAAAAAATAGAACAATAGTATACCCAATGTACCCATCATCTAGTTTATAAATTATCAACTCATAGTCAGTCTTTTATTCATCTGTACTTCTACCTACTTATTCACCTCATATTTCCAAACAAATCCCAGACTCTAGATTGTTTTAATCTATAAATATATGTCTTCCAATGTACTGTGTTAAAAAATAAGAACCATTTTGAAAAACATATGAGCAATCATGTTCTGAAACCTAGAAAACAATAAAAAATATATATTTTAACATAACCATAGATTTTGAGTATTTTTCATGAATTTGAAAACCATCTAAAACCTCATACTTAGGGACTGCATACTATTTCATTTATTTATTTATTTATTTTTTGCATTTAAGCCACTTCCTTCAAAACCATATTTTAAATAATGCTAGGATAACGTCTTTTGATTGCATCTAAGGTGACTTCCTTAGCATAGATATCTTGAATGGGAAATTGACTCAACGGATATTGATACATATTTTAAAATTGCTTTATGGAGACCTAAAGTTGCTTTTCAATTTAAGAAAAAATTTGGGTTAGTCTCTTTGTGGTTCCATTTATTTGCTAATTGGGCATATCTGCACTCATTTATTTAGTGCTAAGTGCTATAGGGGATTGCACAGGGTGAAGGAATAAGCCCCTGCTTTTGAAACATTTATAATCTATTAAGGTAGACAAACTACATCCACAAATAGCAGTATAGTAAGCAAATTTTCTATGAACCGCCAGGAAGAAATAGGAAAGTATTCCAGGGGTTTCAAGAGATTAAAAAACATTCCAGCTAGCATTATTAACGTGGTTGTTGCAAGGGTCAAACGTACACTATATATCAAAGCAAGTTGAAAAAATGAAAATATATTCATATGTGTTAGATCTATTTGGTAAACAGCTACCTGAGTTTAGAATCCTAATTTTTTTTTAACTTTCATCTGTTCAATTAATAGAAAAAAAGTAAAATACTCAAAGGAGCTTGCTGTTTTGCTTCCAAAGGGCAAGCCAGTGACCCAAACAAAAAACATGTATGTTCAAGGAACAATAGAAATGGTATAAGGCTATGTGATATGGTTTGGCACTGTGTCCACACCCAAATCTCATCTCGAATTGTAATCCTAATGTGTCAAGGGAGGGACCTTGTCAGAGGTAATTGGATTTTGGGTGGGCAGTTTCTCCTATGCTGTTCTCATGATAGTGAGTTCTCACAAGATCTGATGGTTTAAAAGTGGCACTTCCCCATTCACTCTATCTCCTGCCACCATGTAAGACGTGTCTTGTTTCCCTTCACCTTCTGCCATGATTGTAAGTTTCCTGAGGCCTCCCCGGCGATGGAGAACTGTTGAGTCAATCAAACCTCTTTTCTTCATAAATTATCCAGTCTCAGGTAGTATATTTCTAGCAGTATGAGAATGGACTAATACACTATGTCTGTTTGACTGCTCTTATCTACAAATTTAGCCCCAGAAGTTAAGCAAATATAAGCAAGCCAAATAATAATAATAAGCTATTTTCTGTTATGATGACATTATGTGTGTGTTTAACTGAATAGATCACTTCTCATAATTGTTTGGGCATTTTTACCACCTTTTCTTTTTTTTTTTTTTTTTTTTTGAGATGGAGTTTCGCTCTGTTGCCCAGGCTGGAGTGCAGTGGCGTGATCTCGGCTCACTGCAAGCTCCGCCTCCCGGGTTCACACCATTCTCCTGCCTCAGCCTGCGGAGTAGCTGGGACTACGGGCGCCCGCCACTGCGCCTGGCCAATTTTTTGTATTTTTAGTAGAGACGGGGTTTCACCGTGGTCTCGATCTCCTGACCTCGTGATCCACCTGCCTTGGCCTCCCAAAGTGCTGGGATTACAGGCGTGAGCCACCGCGCCCGGCTTTTACCACCTTTTCAATTGCATACAAATTGATACTTATGGAAAAATACAGAATAACAGTGATGCAAGGCCAGTGAGTCCCAAAATTGGAGCTCAGCCCGGGAGGGTTCTTGGCTTTGCCAGGAAACAATTCAAGGACAAGCTGGTGGTGTTAGACAGCAGCTTTGATTGAAGCAGCAGAGCACAGCAGCAGTAGAGATCCTTCTCCTTGTGGAGCAGGGCTACCCCATAGACAGGGCACCCAGAGTAGCAGCTCAGAGGCAGTACTGTAGTCATATTTGTACCCACTTTTAATTACATGCAAATTAAGTGGCAGGTTATCCAGAAATTTCTAAAAAACAGGTGGTAATGTCTAGGTGTTGCCATGGAAAGGGGTGGCAACTCCTAGGTGTTGCCATAGCAATGGTAAACTGTCATGGTGCTGATGGGCATGTCCTAGGGAGAGGTGTTTTCAGAGCCTCTTCCCTGTTTCAGCCAGTCTTTGATCTTGTCTTGCGTCAAGTCTGACCTCATACCTCAACAGGTTGAGAATAAATAAAAAATTTCAGCTAATAAAGTCTTAGGTGCATTTCTGCACACAGAGAAAAATTCCAATACATATGAAGACTGATGATGTGAAATCTGTCTCATTTCTGATAACATTTACTGAAGAAAATTTGGTTCCCCAGGAATCTTTTAAGAGACCTCAGGCACATCCTTTTTCTTCCAAATTATTAGAAGATAATAATCAAATACTTCCCATAGCTAGAGAAAACAGACACAGCTCACAAGACATCATGGAGTTTAACAGTTGTTAAAAATAGTGATGGAGATAAATAATTAAACTTATTCTCAAAGAAAATGGACAGATCCCACCAGAAGACTGAGTTTATTCATTGGGAGGCAATTTTATATGCCACTGAATGTGGGAAAAGAAACCCTCCAACTGATTCAATCTACCAGTCTCTGGCTTCTTGTTTTGTCTTATCCATATTTCTTTTTGTAAAAAAAAAATTCTCTTGATTTTTATATAGTTTTATTAAGATATAATTCATATGCTATACAATCTATCCATTCAAAGCACACAAGTCAATAGTTTTTAGTATATTTGTAGAGCTATGCAGTCATCCATATTACTTTTATGACTATTATTATCTCCACCTACAGGTTAATGAAGTTACTGTTGCCTCCATGATTTGAAAAACACATGCTTCTTCTAATAAATCAAAAATTCTCAGGCAATGTAATACATAGGATTCCCTGGCATCGTGAAAAAGAGGTCAATGGACAGCAGAGCATTTTGACAAAACCATTTTGATATCCTTCAATTTAGCTGTTGTACTGCACTCATTATTGTTAGAGTAGCATTTATTTTAAAGGATAACGTTGCAACATCAAATTTTAACCTATTAACCTCTTACTATGACCTGGCAAGGGGCCTATTGTAACACTACAATAGCAATCTGTTTACAATAATTTTATTTTTCTGAGATAAACATAAAAGGCAGCCAAAGCTCTATAGCCTCAGTTTCTTGAGAAGCCAACAGCTATGATGAAGCTATTTGATACTTACTTTTGTTTTATTTTGTAATGGGACTTTAATAGAATACGTGAGATAATCTTTATTACCGGAATTTGCAAGAGTTTATATTAGTAGGATTGTGTTTATTTTGTTTTTATTTGTTTCTGTTGTTTTTTTGTTATCTTACTTGTGTGAGAGCTTGTATGCTTGTGAGGCTGTGTGAGTCCATGTGTGTTTTTAAAGAAGTCATTTTAAGGACTTGGGAAGTGACAGAAGAAGGTTAGTTATGGAATTAGTCCAACCAGCATGGAGAAAAGGTGAAAATAGTTTTGGCCTTTACCAGGAATAACAGCTACAATTTAAAAAAAAAATGCGACACTTGAATTTTACCTCCTTGAGAAAGGTATTTTAATCCTTAAACAACATTTTCCTCACATACTCATACATATTAAAAAATAGATCTCCATTTAAAAATGTTATCTCCGATTTAACTTAAGTAGAGCATCTTAATGTTTTGTTATAAGTATCCAAATTAGTCCTAGGATAATTCTGAAAAATTTTCAAATATGTTAATCCTTTATAAATTGCTAATACTTTGATCGTTTATAAATTAAACAAAGTAAATTCACTTCTTAAACTAAACTTGATGGATCCATTATAAAGTTTCCTGTTGCATGATATATATACACATGCACATGTACACATATAATTTATATATATAATTAAAACTCAATTTTATTTTAAAATTTAAATCAAATTTAAAAAATTATATGTATATATATATATATGTATGTATTTCCCAGTTGTTCTGAAAAAGAATCTATATGTTTATCTATGAGTAACCTAAGTGGAGTTGGAGCATGTGCCAGAATCTCTAAATTCAATATGATGCTTACCAGCACGGTAAACCTGCTTTTATAAAATGATGCAGGCTTCTTAAATTCCGCACTTCCCTTACATCTGCAAAATGATGTATTTCTCTTTATTACATATAGCAAATGCACCCTAAAATGGAAGATGTGACTTCAAAGTTTGGATGTTAAAATTAACATTGCATAAATTGGCCTTATTTGATTTTTTGCCTCCTCCTTGAAACTACTTCCATGCCAGGCCTTTCCTCCTCCCTCATTGTGGTAGATTAATTGCATTAATGGTTGTAATCCACTGACCCTCTTTGTTTCTGTGTCCTTGCTCAGTTCTGGTCTGGGGCTGGCCAGGTGACTTGCTTTGGTCAATGAGATGATTGGAGTCACATCAAGGCATGCAGAAGCATGAAATAATGTGTACACGTTTCCTCTCGTGTGCTTGCACTTCCTCCATTGACATAAAAAAAGTGTTCCAAGTTAGAGGATGAGATATCTGTGTGATAGAGCCAGCTTGTCACAGCTGAGGTCATCACAGATCAAGCAATAGTCGGCTGATCCCCAGAAATTTGAAAGCTCAGTCAAAAATCAGCAGAGGCACCTAGATAACCAAACCAGTCTTGTGAGCAACAAACACTTATTGCTGTATCCTTTTGAGGTTTTGTGGATGCCAGTGATTGAGCAGTATCGTGGCACTAGAACAATACTGACATTCTAACCTAAGGCACTGTTTCAAGAAATCGATTGTATTCGCAACTTACACAACTTGGCCAATACTTACCTTTGTGCAATCTGAGACTTTAGAAAAAAGGTCTTTACCTCTCAGATCCTTAATTTCCTCATCTATAAAATAAAATAACTGAGCCACATCAGCTTCATGGTCACTTGTACATCTTTATTATTTGATTGATTGATTTTAAAGGTGATGATTTATTTTAAATGTACCCTTAGATGCCTTATGCAAAAGTAAATTTATAGTTCTATATTGCTGGCACATTCCTGAGCTATTTGGGGAATTTTTTTTTTCTCCACTAAAACTTACTTACACAGAGCTCCCCAACTCCAATGCCCATTGTACACTCCCACCACTATAGACAGAGAGGCAGTATTAGTGGTGGTTAATCTTTCTTCCTCTAGAGCAAAACATCCTTTCTTCATTGCCCAGCTTAGAGCTGTGTAAACTTGGGCAAGTCACATCGGGTCTCACTGCCTTCATCAGGGAATGCTGGTACTTACCTCAGTGGTTTGCTTTAAGAAAGTGAATGAGCTCATCTGTTTTATTTAATACATGCATTAAGAATTTATAATGGTGCCTGGAACACCTGATATAATTACAATTTAGCTATTGGAATAGTGATCCTTCCAATTCCCCTGGCTTAAAGATTTTACTTAGGAACTAAAATAGTTTCATGTCTGAGTAGGAAGTGTGCATTTTTCATAGGATCACATTCAGAGGTGCGTGATCAAGATTGGAGGCCTGTTTCACCAGGAATGATACTGTGAGGCATAAATAAATCACACACTATTATTACCCACTTTGAGAGCTGCCACAGCAGATTTTAAAACAGCCACTGTCAAATCTCTCCTATGTCAGAAGGAGGCAGTCTGACATAGTTCAAAGAACAAAGAAAACCAGAAGTTGAAAGATCTAGGTTTTATTTCTAGTTATACATTTATTTCTATTTAGTTAGATATTGCTGGTTATACCCCTTACTGATTTGCAATGGACTCTGATATGCCTTTGGACAAATCACTGAGTCTCATCAAATTGTTATTTTATCATCTATAAAAATGGAAATAAGTAAGCTGTTGTAAAAGTCCCATTGAGATATTGATAATATGTTTCTCCAGTCTGCAAGCCCTGTGCTTCTTAAACCCAGTGGCCTTGGAATTATTAGAGTGCATTGTAAAAATACAGCTTCCACCAGAGTCAAATTTAGTCTCTCTATATTGTAGAGGTAAGTAAACCTGCATTTTTAACAAGATAATTAGAATGTGGTTTATGGACCACACTTTGAGACTCACTTTTCTGCTTCCTTTCTTTGCTAATTGGAAATATGAATGACATCTGCCATTCCTTGCCTGACATGGTAATGGGCCGATCCAAAAAGATGATGGCTGAGAAGGAGGCACTTTGGGTACAGTAAAGCCCTAGAAACATTCATTACTCTTCTTGTTAAATAAACGCTAAATGCCCCCAAGCTCCCTGGGTCACGTAGAATGCTGACTCCTTAAGCAACAGGGCTTCAGGATGTCTCTGAGCAGTTTGTGAGCTGATGAATGGATTCTTATATTGATCTCAGGAGGCTACATGGGAATGAGACTAAAGGTGGCACCAGGCTCTCTAAAAGAACACACTTTTCCTACTGGATTTGTGTTTGACCTCCTCTGCATGGACCATCTCTTTGGATGCTCATAACCACCACGTTATATAAGAAGAGCGTCTTGTCGGTGTTTGATTCCAATCTGCTTTCAAATACCTGGGTCCTTTGTATTTCCTTCTGGGAAGGGAAAAATCAAACAAATCAGGAAGCTACTACTTTGGAGCCTAGGACACTTTCAAAGATTTCGAGGGTGCTACAGAGTTTCACCCTGGCGAACATGGGTCAATTTTAATCGCATAGGTCAGGATGAAGCTTGTATGGATAAAATAACACCATACGAATGGTAACGCTAACCCTTCATGCAGCTGAGTTGTGGATAACAAAGGCAAGTGAGGCATCTGAGGTTCTTGGATGAGGATGCTTCTTAGCTTTTTAACTTTTTTTCCCTTATCTCTGTTTTCTTCTCTTCACCTTTCTTGTTCTCTGTAATTCTCATTTGTGTCATGAACTTTGTCTTCATGTCGTTAGTCTTTCTTTGTTTTCAGCTCTCCTATTCTTTCCTTTCTTCTTACCATTTATTTTGTCTCCGGTAGACCTGCCTCACTCTTCATTCCATCTCTCACGCCCCCTCCGTTCTCCTGCTCACCCCCTCCCCCACCAACTCTCAGAACTCCACACTGATTTTACAACTCCCCTGACAGGTCTGAAGTTTATTGAAGGGTGAAGGAGGGCACGTCCAGCCTCAGGTTGGGGAAGCGGGTGGTGGTTTCCTCCGTGGGGTTCCCCAGTCATCGCGAAAAGGGCAGACAGCTTTCTGGCTCCCGTCTGTCGAATCCCAATCAGAGGTCCGTGTGCTGCTGTGGGTGTCTAAAAGCCACCTTTGGGCATAAAGGATAATAAAAACCTTCAGTCAGACATTCGAGGCAGTGTTCCAAACTGCTAGCTGCCAACTCCCCAGTTAAGAGAGGTCTGGCTCCAAGCCTCTCAAATTAACCCCTTTCCCTCCGGATCTCCACGGAGAGATTTCTGCTATGATGCCTAGCACTAAAGGAGGGAAAAAAGTGAAAAAGTGTGTCGATGAAAGAGAACTTCAGGCAGAACCCAAATTTCAGTGTTGCAACATTTTATTCCTTTTGGACAACGTGTACTTCACTAAATAAGATGTTGTGAAAGGAGGGTGGTCAATGTGTTTGAAAGAAAAACATTGAAGGGTGGGACGCAGCTTTGCCTGGCTGTTTAACAGCCATGAGCTGCTTGATATTTTTGGCTTGGAATATATATATGAGCGTGTGTGTGTGTGTGTGTGTGTGTGTGTGTGTGTGGGGGGGTGGGTCGGTGGGTGCATGCGCGTGCGTGCGCGGTTATTTTTTTTTTCTTTTTAAAAATATGAGGTATTAGGCTCTCTCCCAAAGCATATTCAAGTGAGGCTGCCTCTAAGCCACATACCTCTATTAGAGAAACTTGTCTTGCAAAAAAGAACAAATAAATAAATAAAAAGGAAGGAAGGAAGGAAAAGGACTCCCTCCCTCTGACACACTCACCTACATCCTGGTGGCATTGTGGCTTATTGTCCTCTGACTACCTCTCTATCTAGAAAGTAGCCTAAGTAGATAGGCTTTGGAATGCTTATGCCTGGGTCAGTGGATTCACTCCACAGCAAAAACCTTAAACATTAAATTTTAAACCTTAAACATGGATAAGGTCGTCCTTATCCATGAGTTCTACATCCCTGGATTCAAGCAACCATGGATCAAAACTATTTTTAAAAATTATGCCTCTACCAAACATGTCCAGACATTTTTTTCTAAACAATACAGTATAACAACTATTTATATAAAATTTACATGGTATTAGATATTACAAGTAATCCAGAGATGACTCAAAATACACAGGAGAGTGTGCATAGGTAATATGCAAATATTACACCATTTTGTATCTTGAGTCACCATAGATTTTAGTATCTATAGGAGGTGCTGGAACCAATCCTTCATCCATACCAAGGGATGGCTTTGTATGGTTAAAAAAAAACCCCAGGTCAAAAGAGATAGAATATGAGACAGAATGACAGACATAAAAGACTCAGAATTCACATAATGTTCCATTGGTGTTTCCATCTGCCTAGTGGCCTGAGTTTGAATCTTAGCTCTGCAAGACGTTGGCCCTATTATTTAATTTCCATTTCTTTACTGGTTAAATGAGGATAACAGTAGAAACGACCTCACAGGGTTGTAATAAAGACTAACTGAGATAAAATGTGAACATTTTCACCAAGTATCTGACACAAATTAGTTCTCATAAACAACAGTTATTAAATGCTATTTATTATTACTATTATTATTATCATGATCACCACAATAACTGTTCTCAGGTCCCTCAGAGGCCTATTGCTAGAGAATGGAAGAACAATCTCACTCCAAGACCATTCCAGGTTGTAGTCTGATCAGCATCCTCCAGCTTAGAAGAAACATATTTAAGTCCAGTCAATTGCCCACCATCCCTACAGTATTTTGACAGATTCTCTCTAGGTACCAATGTTCAATGAAGAAATTAACTAGTCTTTAAAATAGCTTCTGCTTTCAGGGTATCAGTATTCAGGGTGATTACAAAGGAAGCTCTCAATGGAGATTTTGGTAAAATTTGAAACAAATTCTTGTCCCAGGTTAAATTCAGACAATCACTACCCATTAATGGTTACATAAGGTAGGTTTTCGCTATCAAAAGAAGCATACCTTTGCACAAAAATATGTTTTAATCACCATTCACAAGAAGATATAGGACTTTGGAATTTAAGTTGAAGATAAGGTAATTTTAAAAGAGACCTGTCTATATTGGAATAAATTATTCTAACATAAAATCATCAGAACTACCTTTGTAGCAATATCTTAAAAATTGCCTAAGGAAAGAGAATATTAAAGATTTATCTCCTTATAAATCCTTGGTTAATTAAAAATAATTTTAATTTTAATCTAGTTTATGACCATTGTACTCCTACTCTCAGATGTCCAAGACCTTTAACCTTTAAGCTACAGCTGGAATTCCCTCTTTGATTCTGAGGCAATGTCCTTGGGTCTCTTAACTATCCTTTGACTTGTCAACGCCATCTGTTTTCGTAAGAAAGATGATGATTTTATAAAAGCATCCACATTTAGGTGTTACCCTTCTTAGTTTTCCATTTGTATATTAGTAAGAGTTTTCATAGACATAACACCTTATCTTAAACAACGAATTTTAAAAGTGAGAGTGTCTAATATCAAATTGAGGAAAAAAATAGACATTTGTTGCAGAGACTTCTAGTTGGTAACACAGAATATTTAACCAGGAATCTTGGTGCTTATCTTTAAGACTACATTCACCAGCCTGCTGTGACACTCAGTAAATCCAGATGACTAGGTTTTCATCAATGAAGTGTAGCAGAATTGCTTCCTCCAAATGGAATTGTCTCTTCTTTCTTGATGCCTGGAATGTGAAAACAGAGGCTGCATCTCTAGCATACACCTTGGGGTTCAGCAACATGATGAATGTGTTTATATCAATTCTCTGTTATAGCATAACAAACTTCTCCAAACTTACTAATGTAAAAATCACGTCTATTTTATAATGTGTGAGGGTCCTGGGGGTCAGGAATTCAAATAGAGCGCAGTGGGATGGCTTGTCTTTGACCTATAAAGCCTTATAACGGCTAGGGTTTAAACTGTGAAGTCTTGAATGACTGTGCACTGGAATTACTTATAGCGTTCTTTAATTAAATGTCCAGTTCACTAAGATGATTTCGAGGCTGGGCTCAGCGAGGCCAGTCAACCAGAACATCTACACATGGGCTGTCCATGTGCTGGGTTTCTCACAGTGCTAGAGATTCTGAGAGTAGGTACTTCAAGAAAACCAGGCAAAGCTACACGGTCTTTAATGACCTAACTTTGGAAATCACACAGCATTTTGTCTGCTCCACTCTACTGCTTACATGCAAATCACTGAGGCCAGCTCAGACTCAAGAGGACAGATAACTTTTCCCCACCTCTTTATTGGAAATGAGCAAACTTGTATGCAGAAGAGCATGTGGTGTGGGAATCACCTGTTGTAGTCATCACTGGACACTTCAATGTGCCACCAGGGTGGAATAAAATTATAGGAATGTGGGCCTCTGATAACACTGCAGAGTCACCATAACTGCCCTAAACTGCCAACTCACAGTGTGTGTGTGTGTGTGTGTGTGTGTGTGTGTGTGTGGTGTGTGGGTGTGTGTATGTGTGTGTAACATAAAGACAGTGAGAGAGACTTTTATCCTATTTAAACTGTTGTTATTTTTATTTTATATAATATGTAGGCAAACCAAATGATAACTAATAACCGCGGTCAGCAACCTCAGATTTTACCACTCATGCTGTACGTGAATCAATAATCCATTCATGTACAGCATCGGCTCAAACATCAACTACCAAGGAAATTAATGTAAATTAGCAGACAAAATTCAACACCAAATCCATTGCAGTCATTAGACTAATAGCCTTTGCTTTTGCTCCACTGATTCCATTTTTTAAAAAATTTCAGATATTTATCTTAGTGGAGAGCAGTAACTTCTCTACTGAAATGGCTTGGTGGTATTTCCCATCCAGGGGTGTTGCTGATGGTGTACCAGCACGTTCTGATCCCATTTTTGGAGCTGGAACAATCCAAACTTGTATAGAGAAAGTCTTCATGGGTTTTTGTTGGCATCGGAGAAGTCTAATTACACACACCCAAATACACAAGAGAGAAATGGAAGGCTTTTCCCCATTGACTTGGAAAAGTTGGTGGTTTTGACCTGCAGTGCTTGAATGAGAGATCCAGGCTAATTATGGGATTTTATGTTTAAACAGTTATTTTTCTACAGAGCACTCATAGCACATTTGTAAGTTTAATTTTCTTTTGGATCTGTGCTTTTCATGGACAGTCTGCACAGAATTTTTTCAATTTAAGAAGGCACATCAGCTTTTATTCATCGACAATGGCCTTATGAATGATATGTTTGTATTCTTAGGTAAAATAAAAAGATTGTTCTGGAATTATTTTTAAAGTTATTTTGTAGTTGATTATATCTGTTTTATTCTGTGCCCCTAAAGGTAACCAACTTCTTTGTTTGAATCACTTCTACTATTACACCTTCCTTTATAGGTTTCGTGAGGTCTGGCACCTGCTTTATTAAGTGATATTTTTCTAGCATTTTGCACAGTAAATATAGCTGATACTTAATATAAATAAATAAATAATGAGGTCTTGTTATTATTGTTACCAGTCTTCCTATTTAAACTCATAGTTGATCTAGTTTACTCTTTTGTTATAGTGAATTTATATAAATTATCTCTGTGTTTTAGCAAAGACATAAATATCATTGACACACTCTACCTATCAGATCTAGAATAATTGTGACATATTTGATACTTTGATATATTTTTAATTGATTATTAGATCTGAGGAAGAAGCATTAGAGAATCTCCAAATTCTATTAACATAGGGAATGGAAATTTTAAATATCTTTCCAAACTAGGGTATGTCATTTTTTTCTAAGTCACAAAAGGGCTCACTCTGCAAGTGACAGGATTATTGTCCCTGAAATCAACATGGAGGGGAAAAAAAAAAAAAACACAGGAAAAACTGACAATATGCAGTATGCAATCCCGTTTCATTCCTCCTCTCTTCTTGTCTTCTCTTCTTTTCTCTTCCTTCCTGTAACTCCCTTTTGCTTACTTTATTTAACCTTTCTTCCTTATATTCTTTTATTTCCCTTCTAGAATTATGAAAAAGCTTTTATTCTTTTTAAAAACATAACAAAAAAGACATTTTCAGAGTAATGAGTGAAGACCATTCAGAAGTATATTGACTAAAATGTGAAAGTTCTTCCCCACCATGCTCCATTTCCCAATCCCACTCCTCTCTTAGGGGTAACCACTTTTAAGAGTTGGTTGTGCATTTTTCCAGATATCTCCTTTTGTATTTACATAAACATATGTTAGGTGGGAATGGTTTTCGGAAAGGGAAATCAGGAGGGAATTATAGGGATGTTCATCGTAAAGAAGGAGGCAGCATCCAGTTGAGTTAGTGTAGATAAGATCAACAAGATTTTTAAAAAGACAATTAAAACAAGAGTAGAAAACATCCAGGGAATAGTTTGCATTATTTTAACTACATACGTTAGGACAGAAAAAAGCAATCAAAGGACTTGGCCAAATAGAGTAAAACGCTTGGGAAAGCCACTGTCTGCATAATCCGTTCCCCTTTGGTCTAGCTTTGAGTCTTTCAGTTCACAGTAATTGCATTCTAGTACATAAACCACACACAAATGCAGCTAAGAGTAACTGAATGTGGGTGCAGCCACAGACTCTGGTTATCACATTCCTTTCTTTCTTTCCTCTCATCCTTCTCACAGAAATTTCAACCAGTAAAAATTTTTATTATTAGGGGATGGATAATCCTACCCCACTCTCCAAAGGAAATAATGTTATGTGATAATCCTCCCATTTCTTGCATATCTCTGAGCAGGTTAAAAGGAGTTCATGGTCAAAATCAGGAAGAGATCACCAGAGGAGTGTCTGTGTTAGAGGACTGCCTTTGCTCATGAGCCACAATTTTCAAATGAAAAAATTGTCTGCTCCCATTTTCGTAAAATTAAAAATTGGTTACCTCAGAGACCTAGATGATTTAGAAACATAATTGTTCTAATTCCATGTATATTTGGTAATTTGTGGCAGGAGTCATCAGCTAAAATGAGCAAGGGAATCTCATTCTACTGAAAACAGCTAATTATGTTTTGTTAATGTAAAAATATGCCTACACTTTTGTTCACAGACACAAGCTTATGCAGATAGGTAACAGATAACCCCGATCACAATTTGTTTGTCTTCATGAGGTAACGTGTTAGTTTTAGTATACAACAACCATGACCTTAATTGTAAATGAAGATAAATATCTATATGTACATAAATGGGTAGATAAGTATATTTATATAAATAGAGATACAGATAGAGGTAAATGAATGAGATAGAGATAGGTATACAGAGAGATGCTTAGATATATGATAGATAAATATATAGATAATAGAAATGGTTTGTCTACTGGAGAAAGAAATTTTTAAATATACTTCTTCCACACTTGGGATTTTTCCTTTTGATTTTTTAATCTCTCAATATAAATTTTCATCTACAAAGAAACTGTTAAAGAAAGGTCCCCATTTTATAGCTTCATACAATGATATCGGCCAGGAGGTATTTTTAGAAAGCTTTATTGAAAAGGTGATTGGGGGCCAGGCGCGGTGGCTCACGCCTGTAATCCCAGCACTTTGGGAGGCCAAGGCAGGTTGATCACGAGGTCAGGAGATTGAGACCATCCTGGCTAACACGGTGAAACCCCGTCTCTACTAATAATACAAAAAATTAGCCCGGTGCGGTGGTGGGCGCCTGTAGTCCCAGCTGCTTGGGAGGCTGAGGCAGGAGAAATGGCGTGAACCCGGGAAGCGGAGCTTGCAGTGAGCCGAGATTGTGCCACTGCACCTCAGGCTGGGTGACAGAGCAAGACTCTGAAAAAAAAAAACAAAAGAAGGAAAAGAAAAGGTGATTGGGGAAATTATCACTAATCTCCCATAAATGTGCCAGGTACTATGCCTATATGTGTCATATGTCCTGTCCAATCCACTTACTGTTGGGTGGAAATTATTAACATTCTTTTACCAGAGAGTAAATTATTATTGTGTGAATTAAATTAACTTGCCCGAGGTCATGGGCTAACAAGCAACAGAACAGGATTTGAAATCAAGACTTTGTGTCACCAATGTTCGTGCCTTTTTTCACACCATGCCTTGAAAGAGTCTTAACACAGAATCAAACAAAACAGAAAACAATACGTCTGAGTGTCCAAAATGCATGATACTGTGACCCAAAAGGTATGAGATAACCTAAAACTAGGAGGATTCGTCACATTCAAGAGAACTTACAATCTGAATTGCATCTTGTTAATTTAAAACACAAACATGATCAAGGATGTCATATGAATATTTAGGAAATAAAAATGAGATAAATATATTCTGAGGAGGAAACGAGGACACACAAATGGCCAAATGCTGATTTATACCTACTTCGGATTCCCTCAGCCTCACATACCTCTTGGGCCTTCTTGTCCTCACAAAATAATAGGCATTCATTATTGTATTTTGAAAGCCAGATATGATGGAAGGGCATGTTTTGATCTGAGTGGTACATTGTACCAGTGACACTCATGTGCCACTTTTGATTATCTCAGTCTCCTGTGTCTAAGGAATTGTTTTGAAGCACAGATTTTATCCGGAAGATAACATGTCAAGCCCAGTCCTGGCCTCTATCACTTTATGAAGCAGTGGCTTGCTTGATAATGGACCATCTTGAGTTTGATTCTCATCAGTTCCTGCTTCACTTCTTGTTGCTTTCACTCCGCCAGCCTAGATTACACCTCCCAAACAAGCATTAAGCTCTTAATATTTGCCTCAGGCTCTATTTTCTGTGGAACTGGGGCCAAGTAGAAGACTCTCTAGAAGAGAGTTTTCTTGATCTATAAATTCATAGAATATGAAACAAACCAACTTTTGGAAATTATAGTGTAATGTGGTCATTTTATAAATGAGGACATTGAAAAAGTTAAGGCTTTAACATCTTGCTTAAAGTCAGAAGGACTTGAACCTCAAATCTCCTTGATTCCAATTCTAATGTATTTTATGCTATGTCTAAATGTGTTGCATCAGAATCACTTGGTGGTTTCACTTAGTGTAATTTAATTTCCTGTACCTGAATATTACCCCAGGAATCTTGAAACAAAATGGAGCGGGTTGGGGGGGGGGGCTTAGTCTTTATTTTTATCAAGAACTCATGTCGATCGCAGTAAATACTAATCTTCAGAGACAGTAGTCCAATGAGAAACATATCAAAAGTGAAACAAATAATATAAAGCAATTTTATGAATGAAAATCCCATGTAAAAATATATTTCATTTTGTAGGGTCCCCACTCATGTAAAAACTCACAATTTCTAATTACATGTGGCTTATTTAGAAAGGTGGCATTTTCAGTGTAACATAAATCTAGGTTCTTAAATGAATGTGATGCATTATGCTGATGTTCTTTTAAAATGGAAAAGAGTATCTCACGCCAGTTAGAATGGTGATCATTAAAAAGTCAGGAAACAACGGATGCTGGAGAGGATGTGGAGAAATAGGAATGCCTTTACACTGTTGGTGGGAGTCTAAATTAATTCAACCATTGTGGAAGACAGTGTGGTGATTCCTCAAGGACCTAGAACCAGAAATACCATTTGACCCAGCAATCCCATTACTGGGTATATACCCAAAGGATTATAAATCATTCTACTACAAAGACACAAGCACATGTATGTTTACTGCAGCACTGTTCACAATAGCAAAGACTTGGAACTAACCCAAATGCCCATCAGTGATAGACTGGATGAAGGAAATGTGGCACATATACACCATGGAATACTATGCAGCCATAAAAAGGAGGAGTTTATGTCCTTTGCAGGGACATGGATGAAGCTGGAAACCATCATTCTCAGCAAACTAACACAAGAACAGAAATCCAAACACCACGTGTTCTCACTCATAAGTGGGAGCTGAACAATGAGAACACATGGATACAGGGAGGGGAACATCACACACTGGGACCTGTTGGTGGGTGGGGGGCTAGGAGAGGGATAGCATTAGGAGAAATACCTAATGTAGATGATGGGTTGACGGGTGCAGCAACCACAATGGCACATGTATACCCATGTAACAAACCTGCACGTTCTGCACATGTACCCCAGAATTTAAAGTATAATAAAAAAAAATGGAAAAGAGCAGAACAATTGCACTCAGAAAGCACAGAGTACTTCATAAACTACTGCCAACCTTCATTAAGCATATTCTTTTTTAAAAGACATTGAAATACTTGATACGAAGGATAGTAAGTGAGAATAAATATTTCAGTGGGAGTCTACCAGGGATTTAATTATTTATAATCTCAGAGTAGCATGGTAATAATCATAGAGTATCAAGAGCAAAGCCAGACTTACATCTATACTATGAATATTTAAGGCTAACAAAGCTGATTTTGATGACCTACTTCCATAGTAGGGACCAGTTATATTGTAATGAACAGTGAAGATCTGAGATCTTTTTCCTACTCGCAAGCTTGTAAGTTAGCTTACAAACTAGGTGCTGGTTGAAAGCATCCAACTCTTGGGTCAGAAATGAAAGATAGTTCATTACTCACAGCAATAATAGTAGCTACAGTACCAGCATTTTTGCACAGGCTCTCTGAGCTCCGATTCCCATAAGGTGTCATAAAGAGGGCCAGATAACAGCTACACACAGTGGATCCTTTTACAGGGGAAGAATTCTGAGCTTAGGGACTCTGAATCTTTTCTAATGAGCAGTAGGCATGCCTGCCTTTTACTTCAGTGGGAGACATTGTCTTTATTATACCAGATATTACCCATACCTGCCTATTGCTCCAGAGAGAGACATCTTACACTTCAAGGTTGTCTTTTTGTACAGACATCCTTGAAAAGATAGTCCGGAACAAAGGGCAGTTAGTGACTCTGCTTGCAAGACATGAAAGAATGTGAGAGGCCTATGGAGAATTGTCCCTCAACACACATTCTCTTTGATAATGATGTAGTTGCTTTATCATTCCATAAGATGATTCTTTCATCATGCAAACAAGCATTGAAAAGGACACCTTTCAAGACATGCCATGGTTCTTTCAAGCCCCAGAATGCATTTTAGCAAACTAATGAGAGTAAGGAGAAAAAGTCGCTATTCTTCTAAAGATAGTACTTTGACGGGAGAAGAGGAAAACCTTATTGTTTCCATAGTTATTTTATTAAGGGTCCATTTTTTCCTTTCTTCATCTCTCCATAAAATAATGGAACGAAAGCTGTAATTCTGATACCATGGACAATAAAGAGCTTAGCAGAGAAAAGCAGGGAAGAATCACAGTAAAGCTGAGTTGTGAAATCAGAAAAAACTGCTCAAATTTAATCTCTGATTCTTATGAGGTGTGAGTTACTAAGCTTGTTAATACTCAGGTTCATCAACTTTATTACAAACATGACAATATCTACTTTATAGGATTATATGGATAACATACGGAAAATGTTTATTGAAATGCATCACATCTGATGCTCATAGTTGGTAATATTCATGGAAGCATGTAAAGAGTTTCATTTCTTCATGGAGCAGATTGGAAGTGGCCTCACCAACGTGTCTTGCATAATGCAGATAAAAAAACAGAAATATGGCAAGTTTGAAGGGATTGTGTGATATTGCACTGGGGTAAAGGTCTTTGCAACTGCTTGGGTCTGCTTAGACCACACATACACCTTATTTAGTTATTCCATGATAAATTATTTTTATAACAAGGTCTGTTGTGTGACTTCAGTCCATACCTACTATTCATACCAAGGTGAGAGAGCAACTCAAGGGAACCAGTGGGGAACGTGTGAGCACGAGCCAGCACAACAGGATGCTAAATCAATCAAAGAGTTAATAGTAGTCAGTTCTAATTAACCAGATTTTAAAGACCTTCTTTAAAAAAAATATTCAAGTGTAGCAGCCTGAAGTTGGAGACTCAAAGCTCTTGAGATATAGGTACCTCAAGGTAAGGTCTGTTTTTACTTGTGTTAAAAATTTAAAAAGAGAGAATTCAGTTTTCCCCAAACAGTTGTCATTTTATTTTCTATGCGTTTACGCTTTTACTCTTAACCACTGACATATATGCTCTTAAATGACATTGTGTTTCTTTTATCTTACATAAGGCTGCAGTTGATTGAGTCTGCGGGCATCTGCAATTCCTGTCTAGGAGGTTTTATTCCTATTCCCTCACATTAATGTATTTGTAGGTATGAGTTTGTATCTTTATGTGCATATCATGGTTTTAGTAGCAGTAGGAAGAAGGGTGTGTGTATGTGTGTTGCAACTGTCCACCTCCTGCTAGTTGAGACTTTAGTTACGTAGAGTAGGAGGATTTTTGGCACACTTTCCTCTAAAGAAAACAGTCTGATTTGAGGAGTGCCTACCTCTTACAAGGCCTCGATTGTGTGAGAATGCCAAAAAAGAAACAAATGCAGTTTAATTGCGTCGGATGCTTAGTGACTAGTTCACAAATCTTTTATTTGTTTTTAGAAGTGCTGCAGTGGCACTAAAATTTGTGTGTGTTCAGGGAGATGCAGACGTAACTTACAGTAGGACTTAGAAGCCAGCATAATTACCTGGGCTCCTGTCAACCTAATAAACTAATAGAGGGCTTAAATAAAATCAGGAAAGGGCAAGGATTTAAGAAACTTAAAGAATGAGACTAGACATTGAGTCCTGTTAAATTTTCTTTATGTATGTATTTGAGAGCCATTGGTCCCATGGAATATGAATTATACATTTCAAACTTGAAAATATTTAAACTCTTTGTAGGAGTTTAAATATTTGTTTAAGGTTTTGGAACCAACGTACCACTCTTACGTTTTATTTCAGTCACGTAGGAGACTCAAAGACATCTCTCCTGCATAAAAAGAAAAGGCTAGAGTTTTCTCACCATGAATAAACACTGAGAAGAAAAGTCTCCTTAGTAGAATGTCCCTGTCCACTTAGAGATAACTGTGGGCACACGTGTCATTTGTTTTATGTCTATAACCCAGGAAAACCTTGGAAAACTCTAACAAAATTTTATAGCTGTGAATAGCTACGGAAAAGGGTCTTTTAATAATGTGAAGAATTTACTTAGTGAGTATATTCACTAAACTAGGAAGCTTAGAGCACCTTTCCTATCTGATAAAATCAGCCTTTTATACTTGAGATTTTATTTAAAAATTTTAGGATAATACCTTTAGAACTATTTAATGTTGGAACCATGGTTCCTGAACCACGGACTGCAAGGAAGGCCTTTGAGAAATGTTTATATTCCAGTAGGAGAAAAGAATGGATCAATTACCAACTATGTAAATGTATGCATATGTATAAGTGAATCTAAACATAAACTTCTGATTGTTCTTCTGACTTGCACTTTCCATATAACTAATAACCAAATTTAGTAAATATGAGTCATTTGTTCTACACAGAATATAATGAGTCTATTTAGAATGAGATTCTTAAAGCCATTTGTATAACTGAGATTGTGACTGTGGTATATTTTTGTCTTTCTCCATTTCCCTTTTTAATAATAGCATCATTTATCCAATCGTCCATTCATTCAATAACATTTATGTGCTTAGTATATTCCAGGAAATATGCTCTGTGTTGGAAATAAAAATAAGACCAGGATGTAGTCCTTTCCTCAAAAATGTCAATGATTAACAGGAGACTCTGATGTACAAATAAATTAATTAAAACACAATGCTAAAAATGATATAAATAAGAACATGTTCAATGTTTAATGGAAATTCAGAGACAAGATTTCACTCAACCATGGTGGAAATGGGAACTTTCACAATGGAGATGACATTTGGGTTGGATCTTGAGTTACCAGGGCAAGTTTGCCAGAGGAAGAATGGAGAAAAATGTGTTAGACATATAAAATAGGCAAAGTTCGCTATAAATTCACTTCATTATAAAATGCTCCAAACAGAATCACTTAAGTTGGATTTAAACAACTCCTATTATATAGTTCCATGTTATAATTTTAGACAGCGGTTTCCTATTTGACGCCTCCCTTCTTTGGCACAGTATACTCTTGAAGCCTACATATTTCTGATTCTGTTGTCCTGCCTGGAGAATTCTGTGTGTGTGTGAAGTTCCTTGAAGATGCATGGCCATGCCTGATTTGATTTGCCCCTCTCATACCCACCATGCCACCATTATAGCAGGTGCTAAGAAATAATATGTCCAGTAAAGACATAAAGGAATAATTATTATGGCTCTCAAAATCCCATATAGGTGAGGTCTAGGAATGAAAAATGGATTAGAAGTGTGGTTAGGGGAGTTGTTGTAGAGCTTTTTGCTTAGCAATCATGCTGATTTTACACAGGCTGTGGCTTTAGGGGACGGGAACTGGTGAAAATCTAATACCCTTCTGTAGCCACACTTTGGCCTTGCCGTTGGGATAAGCAAAAGATTGAGTTAATAAACAGGCATGACTTCCTTTTTATTTTTAAAATATAGAATCTAGAAGTAGAGTCTGTCAAAGCCTAAGATAAATGAGAAGTAATGAAAAGGTTTTCATCAATGCCCAGTGAATGAGTGGAAAGCTAAATGCAAAACGGCAAATTGTGAATACTGCCTGGTATCATTTGCTATGAAGCTACCTGAAGCCCTTTGATTAATCCCTTCATTCTATGACTGTGCATGGGACAAATCAAATGTTCTTGTTACCAAGCAGGGCAGAGAGAAGCTGAGCCATCCAGCCAGTTTAGCCAATCTAAAGTACACTTGAAGTCTAGATTTTGGCCAAAGTTGTAAGTGAAAATATCCAGGATAAAAATCATATATAGAAAAGAAGTTTTTCATCTGAATTTCATGTAACATCATAGATCACTAAAGCAAAAGGAATTTTAAAATCTAATTTGCTTTTCACAAGGGATTGTGAAACCTGGCAGGATTTTGGGTTCTTCGAGTGTCTTGAGTTATTTCTCAAATATTTTGGGTTCAATAAAATCCAAAATGCATTTTGCCCTGAGCACTTTTCCCCTTAATTTTGAAACCCATGTGTAATCTAAAGGAAATGTAATCCATATGTTTCTGATTCATTTACACTTAACTCATCAAAATATTTTTCTAGGAGCTATTTGATGTTGAAGAAGCATTTTGAGACTTTTTAATAAGCTTTTTAACTGCCCCCCCTACCTTAAAACAGAAGGCCATGTTTTGCCAAGGTGAAATAAGCCCCAATACCAAAATATTTGGGTTCAGTTCCAAACTCTCTGAACCACAGAACTTAAGATAGATTCTCAACGTATCCAGTTTTTTCTTCTATCCCATTTTCTGGGGCTGGTTGAGCATGTAAAATTCAGCAGCATTGCTTAAGAGGAAAATGGGACTCCTGTGACTTTACCACAGAATGAAGAGGAAGGATTAAAACAGTGAGCTAACAAAGTTGTGATGTTAATACAAAAACAACAAAAAAAATTAAAGGTTAGCTTTCATGGGCCATTGCTTCAGTTAGAGGTGGACATGCAGGATTGAGGCAAGCAACTTGTTTTAGCTAGGATCATAGTCAAGATTACCTAGCTGCCATATTTTTGTTGTCACTGTTTTGGAAGCCAAGTGGAAAATTATCAATGACTTTTTCAAACGTTCCCCAGTATAAGCTAAATTTCCTAATGAACTGATTTTTGCCATATATGGGTCCTGTTCTCCAAATTCTCCATCACCATTCTTGGTTGCAGCACTTGTAAATCTGGAGTTTTATAGTTTCATATTCAAAGCTCACCATAATTCTGGCCGAAGGTGCTCTCTGTGTTAATGTCCACTGGTCTCCAGCACAACCATGACTTCAAAACAATCAGACCATGTGCCATTCCTTCAGCAAATGTTAAGTTTTGCTGCACTTGCTCATGCCATGTTCACTGTCTTCATTTCCACTGTATACATTAATAGAAGCTTCCTCCAATCACCACAGGCAGAAGAATTACTTTTGACTTCATTGTTCCCGATCACAATTTCTCAACTGTGACATTATTGAACAATTGGACATTTTGAACAATTGTTCTTTTTTTATCTGGACATCCTAGCTGTTTGTCCTGTGCCTTGTAAGATTCAAGTGTATATACCCAAAGGATAATAAATCATTCTACTATAAAGACACATGCACGCGTATGTTTATTGCAGCACTGTTCACAATAGCAAAGACTTGGAACCAACCCAAATACCCATCAATGATAGACTGGATAAAGAAAATGTGGCACATATACACCATGAAATTACTATGCAGCCACAAAACATAATGAGTTTATGTCCTTTGCAGGGACATGGATGAAGCTGGAAACATCATTCTCAGCAAACTAACCCGAGAACAGAAAACCAAACACTGCATGTTCTCACTCATAAGTGGGAGTTGAACAATGAGAACACATGGACACAGAGAGGGGAATATCACACACTGGGGCCTGTCGGAGGGTGGGGAAATGCCATGATTTGTTTACATAAATTAGAGATGGGTCAGTCTTTAGAGGAGGATGTATATAAGAGAATACCATTAATATGATTGCCTCTAGAGGATGGAGGCATTTGATAAAGTTGTATGATACAGATTCATTTACATTTGAAGGAGAAAAATATAGGAATGACTTTTCTCACCTCCTGTTCTCACTACCCATCCATTCTCATGTGTTAATCTCCCCAGGTGAAATTCCCACAGTCTCTAGACACCTTATTTACATCTGCGTATAACATATTTGCAGTTGTTTATTACCTCTATATCACCCCCCTTTTCAGCTTTATTAAGATATAATTGGCAAACTAAAATTTCGTATATTATAGTATACAATGTGATGTTCTGAGATATATATATATGCATATACACTTGCATAGATATTTAATCAGAAATGATTAACATATTTATCACTTCATATACCTATCTTTTTTATGATAAGAACATTAGAATGTTTAAGATCTCTCTGAACAATTTTTAAATCTACAATGCATTATTTTAAGTATAAGGAATGACACCAGTATCAACCACAAGCTCCAAATAGGAACTGAGGCTCCTTGGAGAAATGACTCTTTCTAAGGTGGAGACAAAAAATGAGCCTAAAGCATCTCATCGTATCAGAAAACAAGAAGTGCTTTTACAGAATGGAAAATAGAGATAAGAGCCAGTGAAAGAGGTCCCCATCTCCAAAGCTGGAACAAATTGGGCAACAAAATGAATAACATCATATTGGATTATAACCCAAAGTATGAAATATTCATGATTCTACATTGATAAAAATACATGATTACATAAATAAATAAGTGGAGGAGAGTAGAACTTTCTCCCTTGCAGGAGAATTCTAAATAAATCATGTAGACACTCTGCCCTCAAAAAAGTAGAGCATCACACCCCAATTTTTTAATGTGGGCTGAGCATAATGACTTCATTCCAAAGAATTCAATGTGGAAAGAGGGGGAAGGGGAGTAACTTTATAGTAAGAAAACTCAAAAGACTCTACAATTAAAACCAGCAGCGCTAATTCATGTTAACAATGTGTACCCTTGATGTAATGTAGTTTAAATGATAATTTACCCCTGTGATTTTCCCTCCCCAAACCCCCAGTCCTCTCATGAGGCAAATGTGAGAAAGATATTCCACAGAATACCTGGCAAGTATCAAACTGCCAAGGTCATCAAAAGTGAGGAAGATCCAAGACATTGTTACAACCAAGAGGAGCCTAGAGAGTTAGGATGACTAAATATAATATGGTGCTATAGGTGGGATCCTAGAAAAGAAAGAAAAAAACCTAAGGGAATCAGAATAAAATGTGGAGTTAAGTTAATAATAGTGTAGCAACATTGGTTCGTTAGTTTTGATCAATGTTCCATGCTAAGGTAAGATGGTAACATTTGCAGAAACCTGATATGGGGTCTATGTGGGAGTTCTCTATGCTATCTCAGCAACTTTTCTATAAATCTAAAAGCCGTTACCAAATAAAAATTTATTTTTGAGAGTTAGCAAGCAAGTGAGCGAGTTAAAGAGACTGTGAGAAGGACTGGGTAGTGAGGCAGGAAGAAAACCAAGAGGAGTAGGTACGATCATGGAAGAGAGTGGGGATGAGAAAATGATCAAACCTGTCAAGTTCTGTCAAGTGATTTGTTAAGATGAGAAATGATGATTGCCCCCTGGGTTTATCTGAGAAGGGCTTATTTGTCAGGATGATTTCAGTTAAAAAAGACAAACATTTACTTTCAACTCTTTTCAAGCAAAAAGAGCATTTGAGTGGAGTGTTCAAGAAGTTATTCAGGTCCAAAGGAAGATCTGTAAAATACAGGGCAACCCAAGGACTGGAAATTGAAACTCACCTGGCCTCCTGCTCCCTACATCAGTGTCTGTGTGTCAGGGAATGAGGCCACAGGCTGCTATGGAGTCACATCCTCCGAATCATTCAGGATGAAGCAGGTACTGGTTCAATCACTGTAGCCAGAGTTTCATAAGTAGTTCACTTTGGGTCATCTTATCTCTACATTCAGGGGACCAAGGGTCTGTTAATGAAACCTGGAATAAAGTGTTTAGGGTAATAGTAATGAGAAAAAATTAATCATCACAGGCAGTTATAATCCAATACTGTTCATTTCATTGCCCAATTTGTTCCAGGTATTGCCACAGGTAGCTCTTTGGCTGGCTCCTATCTTCGCCTTTTAAAAAGCACTTTCTTACTTTGTGATACGACAAAATGCTTTAGGCTCATCTATATTCCCTGTCTCAGCCCTAGAAACAGTCATTTCTCCAAACCCTAGTACCTTTGATTGGAGAAGAGATTTAGAAAGTAAGATCTGTGTGGTGTGTGTGGTTGTTGATACTGGTGCCATTGCCTCCAGATGCTCTCAGCTAACAGAGCAAGGAAATATATGTGTGTATCCTCACCTATGTACATATATATATATATATTTTGTGTGTGTGTGTGTATGTCCATGCATCTGTATCTATATTAAGCTCAAATTAGTTCATACCACACTTTCCAACTTGAATCCATTGCTACATGGGATATTCTATTCATCGCCCTTTGCTTGTCTGTAACCTCCCACTGCAACTGTGAATAACCTGGTTCCCACCATTCACCACTCATTTCTTAATTGTTCAATTTCAGTATACATGTTTAATAGTTTCAGAATTGCTTACATGTATTCTTGGGGGAAACAACTTTATCAACAAGAGTACAATACTTTTGTACAGTCCCTTTGCTTTTATTCTTATGGATTCCATTCATTTCCAGATTATTAGACTAGCACCTTTTCCTCAAATCCTTCAGTGAAGTTGTTCCATGCACTTTTTATTTATTCATTTATTTATTTTATTTTTAATTTATTTTTTAAATTTTACTTCAAGTTCAGGGATACAAGTGCAAAATGTGTAGGTCTGTTACAGAGGTATATATGTGCCATGGTGGTTTGCTGCACCTATCAAACTGTCATCTAGGTTTTAAGCCCTGCATGCATTAGCTATTGTCCTGATGGTCTCTCTCCTCTTGCCCCCCACCTCCTGACTGGTCCTGGTGTGGTGTGTATTGTTCTTCTCCCTGTGTTCATGATATACACTTTTTAATGCAGTTTTTTTTTGTAACAATCTGCATTTCATCCTGGGATCCATGACCTCTTAAACCCATTTCCAACAACAAAAACAACAACAACAACAAAAAAAAGCTGCCAGTGCAGTATTTTGGAGGCAAAGGGGAAATGGGTTAAATTACTCCTTTTTTTCAATTTACATTCACTAAGTTTGGCTTTTTCTATAATAAAATTCTAAGAGATTTGATAAATTCAGTTGTCATGAATTTACCATTACAGAATTACATAGAATAGTGTCACCATCCTAAGGAACCCCTTGTGCTTAACTTGTCTCATATTCTTTGCTGGATTCTTTTCTTCTAGTACTCTAAATGTTGTAATGGCCCTAGGCTCATTCCTTGAAGCCCTTCTCTACCTTGTCAATACTCACTCCTTTGGTGACCTAATTTAGACTCAGATCTTTAAATGCTATCTGTATTTTAATGACTCCAAATTGTATACATCCAACCCCAATCTTTTCCATTTCTCCTCAAATTCAGTCTTGCATGCCTAATGGGCATTTAAAACTTTGCAGGCCTGAAATGAAATTCTTCATATCTACACTCTCATTCCAGGTACCAAATCCATAAGACCATCATCTATCTTCTTTAATACCTCAGTAGTCTTCTAATTTGTTTCTGGCATTCACATTTCTCTTGTAAAACCTATTCTATATAGCAGCCAGTGTTATCTTTATGAAAACATAAATCAATTCATGTCTTACAGTATTCAAGCCATCCAATAGCTTTCATCACACTTAGAATAGAATAAAATACCAAATACCATAATCTTCAGGACTCTGTGATTTGGCCTTTGGTTTCCTCTTCTAGCTAATCTCCTATGACTCTTCCCTTCCCTCAGTATGTCCTTGTTAACAGTGTTTACTTTGCTGTTTTTCAAGCATACTGAGCACATTTTCATTCTCACTTCAAAGCACGTATGCACCTGTTATTCCCTCTCTTTGAATACTCCTTTCCCTAAGTTTTCACATGCCTTTTTCCCTCTCTTTATTAGTTCTCAGCACAAATGCACCCTCTTCAGTGAGGCTTTTGTTGGAAAAAAAAAATGCGTGTGTGTGTGTGTGTGTGTGTGTGTGTGTGTGTGTGTAGAAAGAGAGAAGCAGGGGGAGAGAGAGAGAGGCAGAGCCAGAGAGAGAGAGAGAAAGTTTATTTACCTGAATCCTGCATTAGAAGTAAATATTTCAAAGACGGAGACTTTGTCTCCCTTGTCTACTGATATGGTTTGGCTGTGTCCCCACCCAAATCTCATCTTGAATTGTAACTCCCATAATGCTTACATGTCATGGGAGGGTCCCAGTGGGAGGTAATTGAATTATGGGGGCTGGTTTTTCCGGTTCTATTCTCATCATAGTGAATAAGTCTCATGAGATCTGATGGTTTTATAAAGGACAGTTCCCCTGCACACACTCTCTTGCCTGCCACCATGTAAGATATGCCTTTTCTCTTCCTTCACTTTCCACCATGATCATGATATCTCCCTAGCAATGTGGAACTGTGAGTCCATTAAACCTCCTCTATAAATTACCCTGTCTTTATTAGCAGCATGAGAATGGACTAATATATCCACTATTGAATTCCCTGCCCTTAGAAACTCAAAGTTTTTTAACAGTTTAAAAATTGGTTGACATTGATAATTCATGAGTCAAGTCTAAACTTCTACACTGCTTTTGAAGACATTGATCAGTAAATTTCACCTGGCTTCCTGTGTTTTTTCTTAGTTCTAACATACCTCTTCTTTCATAATCAAGATTTCTTCATACTGTCTCCCACTATCTCATTTCTTTGCTCAACAAGAAAAAGGAACTCTGTCTCTCTATCTCTCTCTCCCTCTCTGTTAAGCCCAGATCCATTCTTATATCAGGAATCAGTCCATCCTTCCTTCAGAAATCAGTTCCAGCTTCACAAACCAAAGGCTTTGCTGTTTGGTTAAAGCTGATCCATTGCTTCCCTGTTCTGAATCCTCATAGTAACCAAGTTTGAAGCAATACTCCAACTGTTTGCTTTTATTTTATTTTAACATCTCTTTCTGGTTTCATGGGCATAATTTTTATCTCTCTGACTAAACTGTAATATTCTTAACCACAAAGAGAGCTTATAAAAATATTTTTATATCTCCCATGGTGACTGCCATGCTTCTGGGCAAATAGCAAATGATCAAGAAATACCTTTTGGTTTTAATTCAATTAGCATAAAGGGAAAACAATTTAGAAAATAATATGTAATTCATATCAAATGTTCACAAGCTTCTTAAATAAATTTGTAGCAAAAACTGGTCCGAAGATTAACCCTTTTTACTTCAAAGTTTTCTCTCAACTCAAAGCATAAACAATTTCTGAAGGCAGTTATGGGGTATGGTCTTTAAAGATCACGGCACACTGATTATCCTCAGCCAAAGCAACTAAAATGACAATCACATTCAATACTGTCCTGAGTACCAACTGTATTTTCTGGCCATTGTGTTAAGTAGTTTTGAATGTATCGTTGCATTTACTCCATGCATCCAATAGATATGCTTTTCATTTTTCTTTTAAATAAGAACATTGAGGATAAGGAAGGTCAAATAAGCTAGCCAAAGGCACACACTGAGGAATAATGACATTGGGATTATAACTTAGGTTAATCCGATTCCAAAATCTACACTGTTTACCATTGAGTTTGTTTCCATTTTGTAGCATTAATGATCAAAGGAAAGTAAAAAGTACTCCCTAACTCTTACATACAATTTGATTGAAAGTTATTGAGTGAAAAATGAAAACAAGTTGAACTCAAGGGTTCTCCCATAAGAATTTCTCATCACTCACTTTCCACAAATACAGCCCTGACATCTTTTATTTCACTTATCTCTTGCCTTTTTTTTTTTTTTTTTTTTTGAGATGGAGTTTTCACTCTTATTGCCCAGGCTGGAGTGCAGTGGTGTGATCTTGGCTCACTGCAACCTCTGCCTCCCAGGTTCAAGCAGTTCTCCTGCCTCAGCCTCCTGAATAGCTGGGATTACAGGCACGTACCACCACACCCAGCTAATTTTTTATATTTTTAGTAGAGACGGGATTTCTCCATGTTGGTTAGTCTGGTCTCGAACTCCCAACCTCAGGTGATCCACCTGCCTCGGCCTCCCAAAGTGTTGAGATTACAGGCGTAAGCCACTGTGCCCACCCTTCTCTTGCTATTTTTTAAAAAGGCTTTGATGTACGGTATATTGATTCTACTTTTTCCTCCGTATTCTCACTGCTTCTATTATCACATTCTCAAATTTCTTTTTTCTTGCCTATGTTATTAAAATATCCTACTAACTTCCCTGGCCACCTTCAATATCTCTCTACTTAATACACCAACATACCCTATAAAGAATAATCACATTAAGGATATTTTTCAGTAGCACATTTCATTGTTAAAAAATCAATGACTTCCACTCCCAACTGTTGATAAAACATGATCTGATATTTTCAGATTTCTTTAGGTTTCTGAATTTGTCATCTTTGACTAGAATATTACTGGGATGTGTTTATTAGGGTAGTATTCATATTTGATTACTTTCCATTTTTTGGTTCCCCAGAGAAGTTAGTACACTGCCGGCACTAGCAAATGCTCAGGAAACACTTAACCAATTGGACAAGTGTAACACTTAAAATTTAGGATGATTTCTTCAGATTTGAATAATACTACCTCCTGTTAAGTAAACGGCAACTCTTCAATTTACTGATAATATAAACCTGTGGTCCAGTTAGAAAAGAAAGTATTCTAGTCTTAATTTCTGATTTTCTAGAAGGAATCTACTTGAGATTCTTGAAGATTCTTCAACATAATTGCTGATACTTCAGAAAATGGTGAAAATAACACATATAATATTCAATTATTGCATTCATATTCTTCATACCCTCTCACCCTCTTCCTGTGGTCTTCCCCCAGTGATAACTACCAGATCTAACTAAGGAGGAAAAATTAACCCTGGAAAGAAAGTGTATTGATCTTTTTGAAATTCCCAATTTTAAATGACATTCAAAGAAAAACATATACATTTAAGGGTTGGACATTTCACACAGGAAGATAATTTCACTGACATGTTTATTCGTGTAGAGAATGAGGATATTTAATGATGGAACACAGTTCTACTGTGATTAGAAGCATTTGGCATTCCATTTAGCCCCAAATAAATTTCAAATTTGAAACACTTCATTTAGCAGGATATTAATCCCTTAAGACTGGAAAGGAGAGCTAGTGTGAGCAAAACTTTACAGAATGGATCAAGTTAAAAACACACATGCACCCATATACACACGTCTGCGATGCATATGGGAATGGAGACAGCTATGAATGGTTACAGAAGTTGTCCCCGGCTCTGTGCTTATAAGTTTATCGGTATTGTGTCCACTTATCCACTTGCTTCGAATAGAGCAGGACACATTGCAATGAATAATTATTTAATCAAATAATTGCTTTATGCCTCCAACACCACTCCTCTAAAAGTTGTGCTAGAAAAAAAAAGGACCAGCAAATATGTAAATTGGAACTGATTAGGAGATTAAGTTTCACTGAAAAAAAAAATTAAAAATTGGAATAAAAACAGCCTGCAAATCCCTCTAAGCCAAACCCTGTCTCTGAATTACAACACCAGCGCCTGTCGGCTGTGATAATTTCACTTCATTAAGTTCCAGATATAAATAGAGAGCCTTTTTTTTTTTTTTCCATGTACTACTTTAAATAAGCATGGACTGAAAACACAGGGGTTATTGATCCATTCAGCTGTTTGTTATTGGGTCTTTGGTCTTGCTTTATTGTTGCATTAGAAACTCAAACACCTATTTCCTGAAGCCAGGGACAATTCACCTCTGTGGAACCATTTTAAAGCTATTGTTTCCATTGCCAAAAAATATTAAAAGAATAAAACTCATCAAGTATGCTACATACTGAAATGCAAAACAGACATGCATGTGCTCTGCATGTAAAGAATGCTGAGATGAGAAATTAAAAAGAGAACTTAAGTACCAGTGTTTCAGGCACTAGTATCCGTTTGACTATCTTATGCAATGAGATCTTGTAAAATACAGTATTTTTCTGGGATGTTTCTTTTCTCTAAATCAAAGGTTTGCATACTATAGATTTTTCAGGTAATGTATAAACGAAGTTTTTCAAACTAACTCTATTTTTTCTTCCCTCAAAACTTTCAAAGAATGATTTTTTTACATGAAATATCACGTGGAATACCACTAATTACAATCTTTAAAATCTTGGGGCAAAAAGCAAACAAATTCAGAGAACAACAAAAGTATGTCTTTTTATAGTTTTAAGGCTGGGGTCAGCAAACTTTTTCTGTAAAGAAAGCAAAATCTAGAATATTATGTTGGTACTTCTATAACCTTTTCAAATGTGACCCTTTATAAAATGTAAAAGCTATTCTTAGGTTACAAGCCTTATAAAAACAGGTGGTATGCTGAATGTCCTGTGGGCTATAGTTTGTCCATCCCTGGCTTAAGGTATACAAAGATATTGTGCTTTATCATTTTATATATTTATCTCTGGGTTCAAATCTGGTCACTGATTGAGTATGAACATTTAATAGGTTTCAACTTTAACCATTTATCTCAGAAAACAGGTTTGAAAACATTTTAAGTCATGAAGGAAAATGACTGCAAGGTCTTAACCTAAAGTCAATGGGCATTTGTCCATATAATAAAACAACTTGGCATCACTTGATACACACAAACATGATTGGCCAGCTGAGGTTGGCAGCAACCTACGAGTGAATAACAGAAGGAGGCTGTAGATCAACTCCGAGGAGAACAGTCTGAGTCTTGGGGTGGAGGTTTGAAAGGTGTTGTTCAGGGCCTGACAGAGCTTGTACTGGACTCATGTCAGTTGGTTCTATAAATCTCTTATTTTATGAGCATCAGTTTAAAAAACAGTTTCAAGGTGTCAACACCCAAGGACAAGATGTTTCAGGGAATTATTAGGAAGGATCCATGAGTTAATCAGCCCGGGTTTGTATTGGTCAAGTGGTTATTATGTCCTAGAATTTTATGAATTTAATGAAAACGAGCTATGACGCTATTTGTCTTTATATTATATTCCTATAATCACTAATGTTTTGTTAAGATGGAGAGAAAAACGCTTGGGCAGATTTTTATCCTAGTTATGTCTAAACTTTATTAGACAAAAGACAATACAGAATTAACCTTATTCCAAATTACCAACATTCAAAGATCTTGGAGAAAGTTGCATCGATGTTTGAAAACATAGCTCCTATAGGCAGCTGCAGAATATATACTTTAAGTGTCTAAAAGAAGAATGACCTTACCAAAGAAACAGGTAGTTTAGAGCTATAGTCCCCTGATTCTGAACCAAGGACCCTGAGGGAGCTATGACAATAACAGCAAGACTTCTGATAATTTATATGTGTTCAAAGCACTTCTTATAGACTAATTGTATGGTACACATTTGCCTGGCCTTTAAAACACACACACACACACACACACACACACACACACACACACACATTCTTGCTGATGTAATTGTTAAGATACCATTGATGTCAAATAATTGTCTAATTATAAAAATAATTTATATTGAGTGCCTACTCTACACTGGGCACTGTTGAACATGTTTTATAGGCACTATGCCATTTAATTATCACAGTATCCCAAGAGGTAAATACTATTTCCAAGGTTTGAGGACAAAGAACAGTCAAGGAGAATAAAGAATGGGATGTGTATTAATGTTCACATTGAATTTCCCACAAAGGAGAGGGTCTTTTTTAATGGGCAAGAGAATGTTGGTCTTTTTGGTGGGTTATGTGCATTGCAGAAGGAGAGTTTAAAAGCTGTGGTTCATTTGACTGTAAGACACTTCCTTCAGCTTTGTAAGCCAGTCTGTTAGTAGCTTCCTAATATGGCTTGCCCATGACAGCAGAATGCCTTGTATTCTCTTCTCTGAAAATTTCTGTGCCACAGTGATACAACACACACACACACACGCAATTTTTTTTATTGGCTTATATGTCTTATGTTTTTGAATGTTTTTTTCCAGAGGTTAATAATTTTGTTTCTACTGATGTGTTTATAGTTTGGATTTGGAAAAATAGGTAATTAGATTTTGGAATTTATTCACTAACTCATGAGCCCCTGGCATCCTCTAGGTCAGTACTGACTGTTTAACAATAATGCAGGCCACATGTGATTTCAAATGTTCTAGCAGCCGTATTAAAGAATAGAAAAACATGAGTGCAATTAGTTTCAAAAAGATCTTTTATTTTATCCCAAATATCATCATTTCAAAATGCAATTAATATAAATATTAGTGAGATATTTTACTTTTTTGTGCCAAATCTTTAAAATTTGGTGTGTATTTTACACTTACAGCACATCTCAATTCAGGTGTTAAATTTCCTTGGAAATACTAGGTCTGTATTTTCATTCCGTAAAATGTACTGTTGAAAAACACATTCACATACCCAAGCTGTTTTCTCATAACCGAATCAAGTATTAGACATGAAATTAAGATTAAATAAAATTTAAAATTCAGCTTATTCATTATATTGAATGTATTTGAAGTGCTCAATAGCCCCCTGGGGCCAGTGACTATCAAACTGACACTGCAGCTGTAGATAACCATTTTTATATTTTTATTATTTATTTATTTATTTATTGACACCGAGTCTCGCTGTGTCACCCAGGCTGGAGTGCAGTGGCATTATCTCGGCTCACTGCAACCTCCACCTCCTGGGCTCAAGTGAGTCTCCTGCCTTAGCCTCCCAAGTAGCTAAGACTACAGGCACCTGCCACCACACCTGGCTAAATTTTTTTTTTTTTGTATTTTTAGTAGAGACGGGTTTTCACTATGTTGGCCAGGCTGGTCTTGAACTCCTGACTTCATGATCCGCCCACCTCGGCCTCCCACAGTACTGGGATTAAAGGCATGAGCAACCATGCCCAGTGTAGATAACCATTTTAAAACCCTGGCTTTAGATCAGAATCACCTGTAAAGCTTATTGAACAGACACATAGTAAGAAGGGATGAACAAAGAGCTGACATGAGTTAAGCACTTCCATGCTGGGGACTAATCTAAATGTTTTAGCTTTATTGATTATTAGTATCATCATTTTACAGATAAGAAAATTGAGGCATTAAAGGGTTATGTAATTTGCTCAAGGGTACATCACTAAGAAGTGACAGAGGCCCTCCAAAGCCTGTGGTCTTACTCTACTACATACGGTCCCATGCTGTTCAACATGCAGTCTAGAGGTTCTAGTAACTCACAGAAGCAATGATTCACTGTGTCTTGAGTGACATCCTGATGTTTGTATTTTCTATATGACCCACAGCTGATCATAGTGTACATTGCCATTCTATATGACACCACTGTCAGCTTTCTTAAAAACTGAGTAAGGGGTAATAAATATTGACTTAATTTAAATATACTATCCTTCAAAAACTTTTTTTTTTAATTAAACTTTAAGTTCTGGGTTACACGTGCAGAACATGCAGTTTTGTTACATAGGTATACACATGTCATGGTGGTTTGCAGCACCCATCAACCCATCTTTTGTTGAGGATCTAAGCATGGTCGTTCAAAATAAAAATCATTTGTACCTGGCTATATATTTGGTGAAATAATAATGCAGACTCAAGGTCTGGTCTTGATTGTTGTATTTGATGGAAGTTTCTAATAATTCTCAAAAAGATTAACTAAATCCGAAAGCAGTTTTAATAACTAATTTCATACTTTTAAGAATCCAGTGCTTCCAGACTATTCTGCAGAAACCATTTAGAAGAAATTGTCACTGAGTTATGCGTTTAGAGGGTAAGATGAAATAACAATCAATAATTTTGAAAAAATGAAATTTAAAATGCAATTTGCTGAGGTGGGCTGATCATGAGGTCAGGAGTTTGATACCAGCCTGGCCAACATGGTGCAACCCCGTCTCTACTAAAAATACAAACAATTAGTTGGGCATGGTGGCAGGCGCCTGTAATCCCAGCTACTCAAGAGGCTGAGACAGGAGAATCCCTTGAACCTGGGAGGTGGAGGTTGCAGTGAGCTGAGACTGCGCCACTGCACTCCAGCCTGGGTAACAGAGCAAGACTCTGTCTCAAAAAAAAAAAAAAAATTCTCAATGTGCTGGCCGTGAAAAACTGCTAGATTAGCTTGAAATTGAGGTCTGTAAATTAAGAACACAACTTTCATTTATTCAGCAACAATTGGAAAGTGCATGTGTTTCCATGGAGATAAGTAAGCCATTTCCTTTCCCACATTAGAAGCACAGGCCTTTCTACCAAGTCTGATTTCCGTCCCTTCACCCACGAGTTTGGTAAGGTTGGGAAGTTTGATCCTAGGATCTGGCATGGCTCCAGGCAGAACAATAAAAAAAGACATAAATCCTGGGGAAAAGAGGTTAACACCGGTGGGAGGTGTGAAGGTGGAGAGTTGAAATATGGCTACCACTGCACATCTGCAGCATACAGAGCATGCTGAAGTAGAAAGAGCACATCTTAAAGAAAATGTGTGTACAACCAATGGTATTCATAGCACAAAAGTCAACATGTGTGCTGCTACTAAGGGATCATAGCCCAGTGGCATTCCTGGACTATTGTAGATAATTCCTCATCCTCAATTTTATTATTTCAAGGTGTTATTTACTCAGTTACTCATTGATTGTTTTGTTCATTCCTTTAGCAACCATTTACTAAGGGCATGCTAAGTGCAGGCAATCACATTAGATTATAGGGTAAAGTAGGGAGTGTGAAGAAGATCCAAAATTGTGTGGGACATGAACCTTACTATGCAGTAGAGAGTCAAAATAAGGCACGCCCAGAAAGAACCATCATATGAGATAGATATTTATAAATGCTAGAAGATTTCAGTAAAGTGCTCTGAAAATGGGTATGGGTTCATATTTCATTTTGAAATCAAATACAAATAAATCACATGGATAGAAACATTTATTCTATGTTTATTCCATCCTCCAAAAAAAGAGTGATTGACTTGTAAAATTAATTGGCATCCAAAGTGGAATTGCCAAGGACTGAGTTTCCAGAATACTGAAAATGTTAATTAGGATGATTAACTGGCATTTGGATCATTTGCACTAATTAGCACCTCCCAGAATCTGAACTACCAACTGCAGATTCCAGCTTCTTACTCTCCTATGCCAATATATGAACAACCTGTTAGGCACCTGCTTAGAGTTACCATGATTGACTATGCCAGCACAAGGGAAAGGAAGTGGAAAATAGACTAGATTTTTAAATAAAGATATATGTGTGTATTACATATATATTTATATTTTTCCAGATATATTGTTTCTTGAATTATTTAGAATTTAAAGAGTCAACAACCAATTTTTTTTTTTTTTTTGAGATGCAGTTTTGCTCTTGTCACCCAGGCGGGAGTGCAATGGCACGGTCTCCTGTCACTGCAACCTCCGCCTCCTGGGTTCAAGCGATTCTCCAGCCTCAGTCTCCCAAGTAGCTGGGATTACAGGCACCCTCCACCATGCCCAGCTAATTTCGTTTGTTTGTTTGTTTGTTTGTTTTTTAGTAGAGACAGGGTCTCACCATGTTGACCAGGCTGGTCTCAAATCCCTGACCTTAGGTGATCCACCCGCCTTAGACTCCCAAAGTGCTGGAATTTCAGGCATGAGCCACCACGCTCAGCCAACAACCAATTTTTAAATGATCACTTCATTTAGTATAGCTTCCTTCAGGTTTCTAGTCTCCCTAGTCCCAGATTTCATCAAATAACATTAAAATCTAAGAAGCTAAAGCAGTGTCTTTTTTCTTTTCTTTTCTGTTTCTTTTTCTTTTTTCCTTTTTCCCATTAATTTCCTTTCCCTCCTCTCTTTTGTTCTTTCGGGACTATTGCTAATGAGAGGACTTGGAACTTTTGAATAAAGGACTGATGTGAATTAATCCACTAATGGGGAGGGGGATTGCATTTAGTTTTTAATTATACCATCAAATATTCTAAATCTCCAAATTTAGAAACTTCCAGAATTATTGAGAAAAGATAAATTTTATCTGCACCATCACGTATATTTTCCAACTGAATCAGAGTTACTGCTCAGGATTAGTATAGGCCACTGGGATTGCAGGTATGAACCAAGTGATGTTCAGAGCCGCTTAGGGAGTCTTTTGAAAGGGTTATTAAATAGAGCGAAGTTCCTGTATTCAGAGCTCTTTGCTTATCTTTATAGCATACTCATTTTCTAATTTGTTGCTTGTATGATGTCAGAGATTGAAACTAGGGCTAGTTCATTTTGAGATGTGGTCCTAAGATATCTGAAGGAGAGGCAGGGATGAATAAAGGGGAAAGAGAGGAAGCTGATTCCCACCGGACCAACTGGAACTTGATCTCTTGAGGTGGCCCTCCAAGCAGCTGTGTAGAATGGGATCAAAACCTGAGCGACAGAAGAGAGGAATGTCTCTGTTGATTCCCTTCTCCCATTTGTGGAGTTGTCATTATGGGGTGTTCACTTGCATATCCTGGTTTCTGCCTGTGTCACCATGGCTGAGCACATTGCTCAGACATCTCACAGTGCACAGAGGAGAAATCCCAGGGAAGAAAATGAAGCTTAGTTGATGCAGGTACAAGGACATCTGCAAATAACTGGCTCCATAAGGCAGGAGTAAAACAGTAGGCCAAGAGGGCATGAAGCTGAGCGTAAGAGGTACTTCAACACCCACAGCTATCTCCATTGGCACGATGAAGATTTTCCAAGGGCCAGGGCAAGTCTCATTCGTCTCTGTGTATTTTTCACAATCCTTGCCCAATGTTTTGCATGTAGGAAGTGTTCAAAATACATTTATTCAATTGAATTGAATTGTTCCTCTGATATTTTGGGGAAATTCTGGGTTTGTCCCTCACTGTGTCTAGTTATGCCTACATGTTATTTTAACATATTTGTCCACATTTCATTAATTTATTCATCCATCTGAAACTTACTGAATCTATGAGAAAGGAACAGTTGTTTGCAGATGTCCTGGTACCTGCATCAGCTAACCTTGGAACACATTGGGATCACAAAACAATAAGAAAGGGTCTTTATTATCAAAATTATGTAAAACAGAAAGGCACATACTTAAACAAGTCTTAACCAAAATAATTAACTAAATTGATACATGCTACTGAGCATATGAAACCTCGTGTGTGGTTAATGAACAATTGAATGTATCAGGTATCATTAAGTCTGAGCCCTGAAAGCTCAGTAGAGGTTGCTCTAGTTCCCATGCAGATTCAGCATAAAACCATAAACCAGCTCCCTTCTCTCGATTTTATGGGACAAAAATTAAGCTTAGTTTCTAGAAAAGAAACACAGACCCTGGGATGCCTTTGTGAATACATAATGCTGCTGCAGGATACATTTCTATAGATTTCTTTTTTCAAAGTATGACAGGATTCACTCACGAGATATTAAATTATGTTTCTTTTTGTTGTAGCAGATTTGAAAGGAAAAAAAAATGTAATATTTTTCCTTTTCCCCATGGGTCTGAATGCCAAATCTTTATATTCTTGTTTGAATATCTTGACTCACTCCTGGGGATTTTAACAGTTGTTTGTTTCAATAACAGAAGTGAGCAGGCACCTGGAACACATCTTCAGGCCCAGGATTCTCTTTGGAGCCGAGGATAACTGAGCTGGATCCATCTGGGTTGGTCACTAAGAGAGCAGGCATGAGGCTGGTGCTGGAGGTGACTTAGCTCAGGTTGCAGACCCCAAAATGGGGAGGAACAGCATGGCCAGTTATGTAAGTGGTAGAGACATGTCTACTGCACTCCTGCTATGTAGCATCTTGAAAACTGGGAGGATTTCTAATAAAGTTGCCTGTGAACGCTGGGGTCCCTGAAGACCAAGTACAGCCCACTTTGGATTTTGCTTCTCAAAGATTCCCATGATGGACCCAGACTGCTGGTCCTTTCCCATAGTTTTTTCTGCACTATGGATCACTCCAGGACTTTTATACTACCCTAGAGAGGTAACAGGGCTCCTCTATGGTGACCAGTGCCATTTACTTTCTATCCTGTTAAGAGGAGCTTGAAGGAGAGATAATTTCATATGGAAAAATCAGAAAAGGCCATTTCTGCCACTTGAGGGCTGTAGAGCAAATTCAAACCTTCTACGTTAGAACTGAACCATGAAGTCCATTTTGTTTTTGGCTCTGTTAAAGTTGTACTTTTCTTCATCATTTTACAGCCAACCCTTGAACAACACTGGTTTGAATTGAACAAGTCAACTTATCTGTGGATTTTTTTTTTCCATTGAATACAGTCGGCCCTCCCTATCCATGGGTTCTGCCTCTGCAACCAACATGGATGGAAAAATACAGTATTCATTGGATACAAAACCCACAGATATGACTTTTGGTAGAACCAACTGTGGAACTTGAGTATGCAGGGTCCTGGAAACAATTCCCTGAGGATACAGAGGGAGACTGTATTAAGATATGAATTATTTACCATTCATTCTCCTAAAGCGACCCTAATTAGAAGCACCTGATCATGTTGATTACTCCAATAAGAGGAAAATTACCAACTCCTCTTCCTAACATCTATTTGTTACTTCCTGTGCATGGGAAGTCAGAAGGGAAAGAGTCTTACTATGGACATCATCACCATTTCATCTTCATTGTGCCTAGTACAGTTCCTTGCATGTAGCACCGTTCAACAGCTGTTTATTAAATGTAGAATGAATCAGTTTATGGAACTAATTGACACTGACAGATGGAAACATGTTTCATTATCTTTGAGGAAAGAAAACACTAACTTCCCCTGACCGTAACTCACAGTCGCTTTCTACTTTCCTTCTTCCTGCCTCATGCAAGGTAGATCCTCAGAAAATTAAAGCCTGAACGTGGGTATGTACCCTTTATTTCCAGGAAGAAACAGGTGAAAAAGGTGAAAGGAAAGGAGAAAAAAGAGAAAGAAGAAGAAAATAGGCTGAACCAGGAGTGGGGATAGCTTCTGGGAGCTGGCTTTTTCTATCCCACATGGACTAATAACAACAGGAGCAATAGCTTTCTTGAACCCTTACTGAGCCAGAATTTGTTTTAAAATCTTTATATTATTAACTCACTAACCCCTGACAGCAACCCTTTGAGGTATGTAATATTATTATCCCCATCTGACAGATAAAAAAACTGAGCCACAGAGAAGTTGGATACCTCATTCATGACTACACCATTAGAAAGATTTCATACTGGGATACGTGAAATCAAATATGGCACCATTGTCCCTGCTCATAACACCACATTATGCTGTCTCTCTGCAAAACAGCACTGTCATTCGGTTCATTAGATGCATAGTTTGTGCTGGTCACATTACCTAACCTATTCTATTTAGTCATACCTATTTTATTTAGTCATCAAAACAATGCTTTGAAATAGTTTTATTAATCCTATTTCAATGACGAGGATGTTGAGGCTCAGAAAGAGGATGTATGTTCTCTATGATTTTTCCCTCTTGTGAGTGGCACACTGGAATTCAAACTCAGGCTGTCTTACGTCCAAACCCCTGTTCTTCCTCTGTGCCCCAGTTCCTCTTTATGAAAGTACAGCAAAATGCCTTCTAATCTATATCTAACTTTATGGGAAGAACTAAAGATCCCCACTACAGCAGTTCAGCTTACAGTGTTTTAGCTCAAAGTGAGGAATCTTTGGGAATTCTGTTTCTGACTGCCTGTCGGTTCTAGATTTCTGAGTAGACTTATCTCCCTCTTATTGTCTACCATGCATCAACAACCACAGTTATCTTGAGTTCATATAGTCATTCAACTTATTTCCAATATGGGGGGTTAAAATGAATCACTGGTAACTTTTATATGCAAGCATTTATATTATGGTCATCTGTTAGAAAAACAAGACAAAATTCTTCTTTAGCCCAAGACTGATTCAGAAGATAGGACTTCTGAGTAGAATATTAAGATTTTTTTAAATTTATGTATTAAAAAAAGTAACTCTACATTCACACATTTACAGATTATCATTGTACTTTAAATGTTCTTCTGCTTAAAAGCAAATGTGATAAATGGTTTCGTTATTATTCCAGTTTAGAAATAGGCATCTACAGAAATCACATTTTAATATATTCCAGATTAGACTGCATGCTATATTTGTAATAAGGACTTGTTTCCAACATTAGTTGGCAGATCACGCATATGAACAATTATCCAAATAGCTATTAGGATATGATTGCACTCATTTCCAGGCAAAGCAAGTTTGCCAGAACGAAGCCTGGCTGCTGGTTGGATTTTGGTTTGACTTTTGGAGAAAGCCACAAGAATTTGTCAGTCATTTGGGCTGTAAGGGAGTCTCCCTGTCTTGAGGCTAGTCTCCTTCCTACTTGAAAATGAGGCAAATGTGTTTCTCTTTTGTTTTATTTTTACAGTTTTACATGATCTAAGAAAAAACGAAGGAAAGGAAAGAAAGGAAAAGAGAGGAGGGCTAGTCTTGCGCAGGAAAGTAAAATGAAACATCAAGACAGCAAAGAAGTGAAAGGCTTAAATTCATAGTGTTCTAGGGAGGTGTGGGTACAAAGAACACACCTCCATAGCTATGCATAGACCGTTTTGTGGATATGCCCCATGGTTATATCTCTGCAGAGAGGTCCACACTTAGCGGAATTTGTAGAATGGATGCCAAAAAGAAATGGTGTTTATAGAAATGGAGAATCAAACTTTTTCCTGTTGCCCATTCATTATGCTTGTGCATAGTTTGGCACTTGGGGACCCTGCTAGTTAATCTGGTCCAACACTTTAACCTAAGAACAGTGACTCCCTTAGACGAGGTGAAGAAAAGCTCCCTTTGTGCTAAGGTCTAGGGCTGGTGGAAAGATTATTTAGAAAGCCCATGTGCTGCATAGGAGTGGGGTGATCCCTCCCACCGCTGCATGATGATGGAGGTTTATGACAGGTCTCAGATTCCACTCATCAACCACCAAAACCACTGTCCCTGCCCCAGCTGGAAAGGTCACTGTTCTTCAGACTTGGGGATAGGGAAGGGCTAAAAGCGCAGAGCAAAAACATTTTTTTCTTTTGATTTAAATTTATTGAAGTCCATCTTGCTGATGACCTCTCCAGTGTACTTTTGATAGTTGGAGTCTAGAAAAGCATGTTATCTGAAAGAATCATCTTTAATGAAAAGGAAATACCATGCACTCAGAGAGGGGTTTTTTTTTCCCTAACGTAAATGAAATGAGGTCATTTTGCTTTGCATAGAATCGAAGGGTCTCCAGTAGCCTTCTAGTTGAGACTCTTGCTTCCAGAGATGATTATCAAAGTTAGAATATGTAACATGCTTGATCAATAGTGAATTTTGTATTCCATGTTGTATGATTTCTACTAATGCCCTACCTGTCCAGACATTGGAATTTAGAGTGTCAACAGAAGGAAGTCAAGGGATCCTCCAAGACCATTCAATAAATGTCAGATAAAAATAACTATAAACTTAAATTCTAACTATATATTTTCATCTAACATTTATTGAATGCTTACCATGTGCTCAAGTACTAAGTTTTACAAACAAATGATCTCTTTCAGTGCTCACGGTGATATGTTTTGGAAAGCAGGATGATCATCTCCCTTATACAGATAGGGAAATAGGGTATCAGAGAGGTTCAATAGCTTGTCTAAGTGCATAAGGAGATTATGGATGATCTGGAAGCAGATTTAGGTATAGAAACACCTACTTCGGAGCTATATGGGCTTTTCATAGTTTAATAATGTGGAATCATGTGCACTTTGAGGAAAATTGAATATACATTATCCTATAAGAATCTCAAAGTAATTGGTCTGGATATACATCTTAGAAAGCAGCACCATGACTAAATGGAGACCCTGTGGCTCAAAAATCGAAATGCCCAATTTTGTTACTCTACTATAGATGCTGTAGCCATCTTCCTTCATGACCAGAATATAAGAACACAGGTAAGGATTCCAGAGTGGTTTGAAAAATAGTAGTCGCCTCAAAAGGCTTTGGTTCATTTTGTGAAGAGGCAGCTAAGGCCAGAGGTTTTCTCTTTTGTTTCCCTGGAAGAATGAGATATGAGAGATGTTGAGAAAACAAAATTATTAGAGGAAAATATTAACTTCAAGGAAAAAAAAAGTCATGTGGTGGATATCCTCCAAGTGAAACTATATTGAATTTTTTTCTTTCTTTTACATCTCTTGCTTCCCAAACACCATGAAGTTCCCAGCATTTATATTTTCTTACAAAAATATAAAACCATCTAATAAAATCTTTACAAATAAAATATTTTGAAAAAAAGTTATATAAAATTAGCAAAATTAGGTTTTCATGACAAGCTTGTCTTAAAAAAAAGAAAATCTTACCCCAAAGCTCCTTTGTAGCAATAAAAGTCTAAGACCGAAGACATAATAAATCCCTGAGCCCCAACTCTTTTATAGGATTACATCAAGTGTTACCAATCATTACATTTCTCTAGAATCTTTGTATTTTTTTCTTTCAAAAATTTCAACCTTGGCCTGGCATTATCTCCGTTTTCATTGTCAACTAGAGGAAAAGCGTTGGGTTCTGCCTGCCCCATGCCCCATTCTTCGCTGACATTTGAAAAATCTCATAGTCATAGGAAGCTTATGTGACTCTCAAGGTCAAAGATATAATCAGCTATAAAGAGAATACACCCTCCTTTTTTATATAAATTCTTATTAAAATCTGCAATTGCCTGGGGTGTAATGATATTCAGCCTGCACTTTCCTTTCTGCTTTGTAACTACTGCTGAAATTGAACTTGGAAAATAGAGGGAAAAGATTGATATTGTCAGTCATTGGGGTTTGCTTTTGACATTCCTCAAATAATGGGATGTATACGGTTATGCAGAAAACAGATTGATTTTTCACAATTTTCCCACAGAGGTAATGGGGAACAGACTGGAGGAAATTCCATGGTTTCATTGGGGGAACTATTTGCAACACAACTGAAGAAGAAAACAAACTCAAACCATCTTTTTGTGCAATTTTCCTTTCAATATTTTTAAGTAAGAAATTTGTTAACCAATTTATTTTTATTCCTGTGAGTTTCAGGAATTTGGGAAAATGTTCAGTTATGTAGAAAAGTTACAGAAAGTCTACCAGTTGGGTGAATCACAGGTGATAACAGTTAAAACGATGGTGATGGCGAAGGAATTTACATAATGGTTTTCTTCTAAAGATTTAAGATTTATGTTTTAGAATTTCCTTTTTCCACCCCCACCCCCAATTTCTCTCTTCTCTGCCTCTCTACATCTCAGCAGAGGCTAATTAATAAAATCGATATATTACTGATATTGAAATACAGCCAGATGCTGGGCGTGGTGGCTCACGCCTGTAATCCCAGCACTTTGGGAGCCCCAGGCGGGCGGATCACGAGGTCAGGAGATCAAGACCATCCTGGCTAACACAGTGAAACCCCGTCTTTACTAAAAATACAAAAAGATTAGCCAGGCATGGTGGCTGAGGCCTGTAGTCCCAGCTACTCGGGAGGCTGAGGCAGGAGAATGGCGTGAACCCCGGAGGTGGAGCTTGCAGTGAGCCGAGATCATGCCACTGCACTCCAGCCTGGGTGACAGAGTGAGACTGTCTCAAAACAACAACAACAACAACAAAATAGAGCCAGAAATATTGGGGTGTATGCCTAACATCACACTGTTGGTAGTGACAATGCTAGAATCCCTTCTATTTCAACTTACACAGGTTTTATTGGTACTAAAGAATGGAATGTACCCGTTAATTCAATTTCCTATTTCTTTGAAATATCCCCGTCAACTCAGTTGGTTTAGAGCATGGTACTAATGCAGCCAAGGTTACTGGCTTGGCCTCTAAATGGTATCTTTAGCTTTGCATTTATGAAGCTTCATTTTTTTTCTAACTCCAGACAATCAACTTGCCCAATTTCTTTTATGATCTGGGTATAGATGGTTCATAGAAAATCAATTTTCACCACTGAAAAAACAAATTCATAGGAACAATGTCACTAAAATAATCAGCCAAAACTAATGAGTCTGCTACCTTTTTTAAATTAACAAACTTTATTTTTTTCCCCACTAAGTAGCTCTGTCTATATCTCTTATTTCTAGTACAGGAAGAGAATTATACCTCATTGCCCCAGATCTCTGGGGTTTAGCCTAGCAGAACCAAGAAATCTCAATAAAGAAGTAGTTGTAAAGGTACTGTGTAAATGTAGTTCTGGGCTACCCACAATTTCTAGTTTCAGACTGGGGTGGTCTTCACCATAAGCCCCGCAAAGACTGGGAGCTGAGGATTCTGAAAAATATGAACAACAGAACCTGGTTCATGTGTAGACATCGCCCCATTACAAATTATGAGTCTCATCTTGAATGCACACTTCCCATTTCAGCATCCTGCCTCTCCAAGTACCTTGCCTTTTCCCAAGGCATGAAAAGTCTTCACATCATTTGTGGCCTGGAAAGAATTCCAAAGATTTCCACAAGTCTGGTACTCCCAGGTATGCTGTCCCATACTCTGAACCAGAAACATACCTGGAAGAAGGTTGGAGTCACAATGACCTATTTACAATAAGCTTGTGATTGATTAACCGTCCATAGAGAAAGTAGTGTAAATACATTATTGAGAAATCATTCGTCAGTCTATGAGACATCTAGAGAAGGAAGTTAGAATCTGAGTCATATAGACTAATTAGAAAGTGGCCTCCTTTAAAAAAAAAATCTGCTAATTCCTCCACCAACTAATTGTGGAGGTATTATCGCACTTAGAACTCCTCTTAGAACTTCCTGCTGCTGATTTGGACGTATCCTTCTCTTCGTCTTGGCAAAATCTACTTGGATAACATTTTCTCATGGGGCTGTACTCAGCCAGCTTTCATCTTGGCAACTCGTTGAAATGCTCAGCTAGCAACTGTATTTTCCTCCTAAGTGAATCCATTTTAAGCTGAACTTTCTAGAGAAAACAAAGGATTTTTAAAAAACCAACAAATTATCAATGGATAGAAATTTAGAGTCTCAGCAAACTACCACAAGGACAGAAAACCAAACACCGCATGTTCTCACTCCTAGGTGGGAGTTGAACAATGAGAACACATGGACACAGGGAGGGGAACATCACACACCGGGGCCTGTTGGGAGGTGGGGGGCTGGGGGAGGGATAGCATTAGGAGAAATACCTAATATAAATGATGAGTTGATGGGTGCAGCAAATCAACATGGCATACGTATACCTATGTAACAAACCTGCACGTTGTACACATGTACCCCAGAACTTAAAGTATAATAAAAAAAAAAAATTTAGAAAAAGAACTCAGATTAGAGAATATATGTTGAAAGTGGAAGAATCTTTTTGGGGAGGACCCTGTTTTTGTTTGTTTGTTTGTTTTGTTTTTGAGACAGAGTCTCGCTCTGTCACCAGGCTGGAGTGCATTAACCCAATCTTGGCTCACTGTAACTTCTGCCTCCTGGGTTCAAGAGATTCTCCTGCCTCAGCCTCCTGAGTAACTGTGACTACAAGTGCATGCCACCACGCCCAGCAAATTTCTGTGTTTTTAGTAGAGACGGGGTTTCACCATGTTGGCCAGGATGGTCTCAATCTCTTGATCTCCTGATCCACCCACCTTGGCCTCCCAAAGTGCTGGGATTACAGGCGTGAGCCACTGCGCCCGGCCAGGAAGGACTCTTAAATTCAGATCATACCAGGTGAAATCGATGTTGTCTCCTACGATTATTCATAAAGCAATTTCTGTCCACAAACATGTTTGAATTTAAGAAGTTGTTTTAAGGTTGAGCACTTTTGAGGGAAAAGTAACTGTTGATGCTGAGGTCCCGAGGTAGATTGCTCTTCACAGTATCTGAAGATAGTTTCTGAAGGAGTTTAGGTTCAGACCCTCTTCTTCTGCTCAGAAAACGTCCCCAATTTCTTATTCCTAGAGCAGACATGGATTGTCTAGTTTTTCTATTGCTTTGCTGGCAAGTCAGCCAAGTGAGTACATTATTTCATAGTAAAATAAACTTTCCCTTTTTTGTTCCATGGGAAATTACTCAGTTTTTAGTACAGACGTGTCACCCTCACATTTCTCTCTCTGAGATTTGCTTCCCTTTATAATTGTGGATCCTGCCATGTTTAACAGTGATCAAACGTTACAGAAGCCTGGTTTTTATTTCTCTTCCTTTGTTACTTCCTAATCTCCAATTTCATTTATTTCCCTTCTCCCCTTCCCGTCTGTCCAAAGCCCACTAACAATAGTGACTTAGCGTTTTACTCACATAGATGCACCATGAATGGGTTTGGTGAACGAGATACTTACTCTGTTTTATTGGATTTACTTTTTCATGAAAAATAGAAATGATCATTTATCCATTTGTAGAAACACACACCCTTTTTTTGTAGCCTTCAGGAAAACCAAACAACCATTTTAGTATTTTCCCATTTTGAAGGCATGTCAAACTTGCAAGTGACCAGCACAGAAAATTGCATCTGGCAAATCTCTGCCCTTGTACTTCACGGTTCCATAGACAGAAAGAAAAAGAGAAATCAAGTTCTTAAAAATCTACCTTGGATGTTTCCTGTAGGTGCTCCGTCATTATTTGCTGTTTTTAATTCTTGTGTTGGTTGAATAAAATGTCCTGCTTTAGATGTTTGATTAATATTTCTCCTTTAGCAAACTGCTTTATGCTTAAGATTTTAGATAGATGATGCCATTGACTGTCTCCTTTTTTTTTTTTTTTTTTTCCAGTTGAGTCTCGCTTTTGTCCAGGCTGGAGTGCAGTGGTGTGATCTCAGCTCACTGCAAACTCTGCTTTCTGGGTCCAAGTGATTCTTCTGCCTCAGCCTCCTGAGTAGCTGGGATTACAGGTGCCCACCATCATGTCCAGCTAATTTTTGTATTTTTAGCAGAGGTGGGGTTTCACCATGTTGGCCAGGCTGGTCTTGAACTCCTGACCTTGGGTGATCTGCCCATCTTGCCCTCCCAAAGTGCTGGGATTACAGGTATGAGCCACTGCGCCTAGCCAACTGTCCCATTTTTAAAGCATGTGATGGTCATAAAAAAAAGCAAGTCAATGGCTTGTTAAAAATATTGATAGGTGCAACAAACCACCACGGCACATGTATACCTATGTAACAAACCTGCATGTTCTGCACATGTATCCCAGAACTTAAAGTAAAATTAAAAATATGTATATATATCTACATTTACTTATTAAAAAATAATATTAAAACAAAAGCCAAAGCAATAGGTTACTAATACCTGGGTGCCCATCTTGTTTAGATAGCTAGAGGTATACACTAATTGAAGCAAGTTTTGGGGTCAATGTCCCCACGAAGCAGTTAAATTTAATCTATTCTACTAACACAGTAAATGAGCATTACCCTGAAAATCCATCTTGCTTATACCTGTTATTAATCATTAGAAGTAGTGGTAAGTTTAACTAAATGCTGCCAACCATGCCCCACTATGCCAAATCAAAAAGTAATTCCAACTATGTAGCCTAATGATGATGAATGCAAAGTATCACTGTTGCATGCAAAATAAGCATACTGTCAAATAGGTTTCATAGTTTAAATACCTGTTGTATGCAATTTCAGAATGCATCAATGTTTCATTGCAAGCCCATTAAAGAGTGGTTCAAAGACAATGTCTTTCATGTATGACTGGTAGATTTAATTGCATTGACTCATAGATGTGAAAGCCCCTTTCTGTATGCTGAATATATGTGCTTAATTAATACTAAAGAGAGATAACAATCCAACACAGTGCTTATGGAGCATGCTGGACTTTCTAATTAACGTACTAGGACACTCAAGAAAGTTAAAAACACAGGGCCTGGCACAGTGGCTCACGCCTGTAATACCAGCACTTTGGGAGGCTGAGGTGGGTAGATGACGAGGTCAGCAGTTCGAGACCAGCCTCACCAACATGGCAAAACCCCATCTCTACTAAAAATACAAAAAAATTATCTGGGCGTGGTGGCAGGCACCTGTAATCCCAGCGACTTGGGAGGCTGAGGCAGGAGAATCGCTTGAAACTGGAAGGTGGAAGTTGCAGTGAGTGGAGGTTGTGCCACTGCACTCTAGCCTGGGCAATAAGAGCAAAACTCCGTCTAAAAAAAAAAAAAAAAAAAAAAAAAAAAGAAAACAGTTAAAAACATACAAATGATCTACCATCGTAGGCAAACTTATTAAAAGAAATGTATAAATGTATTTTGGAGGAATGGCTGTGTTGGGCCTCCCTCTGTGAAGATCGTTTGAGTAATTGGAAAAGTATGACAGAACTATACCAAACAAGAGACAAACCTGTTTGGAAAAAGAGGGACCCAGAAGTGTTACTATATCGTCCTCAACACCAGGAGTTTTCAAACTTCCTTCATTTCTTATAAGCTGTGGAAACCCTGCCCTTAGGAAGGCAAATACAGCCCGAGTTCCCATCCCAGCTCTTTGCTAGCTGTATCTTACTAAATGACTAAGTATCTCTTGTTGCCATTTGCAAAATGGAGAGGATGACAGCAATGCCTATAACACAGGGGTTCTGTGCTTTCCAAAGAGATATCATACTTGAATTATTTAGTATAGTGTCATCCACACAGGTGCTCAATAAATATAAATAATTAGAATTAAAAATAGAACTACACATGATTCAGGAATCCCACTACTCAGTGTATATTCAAAAGAAATGAAGTCAGTATGTAGAAGAGATATCTGAACCCTCATGTTTTTTGCAGCACTATTCACAGTAGCCAAGATAGGGAATCAATGTGTGTCCATCAACAGATGAATGGGTTTAAAAAATGTGGTATATATACACAATGGAGTAGTATTCAGCCATAAAAATGAAGGAAATTCTGTCATTTGTAACAACCTGGGTGAAACTGGAGAACATTATGTTAAGTGAAGTAAGCCAGGCACAGAAAAGCCAATATCATGTGATCTCACTCATGTGTGGAATCCAAAATAATTGATGTTATAGAAGGAAAGAGTAGAATGGGAGTGACCAGAGACTGGGGTGGTTGAGAGGAGTGGTTGAGGAAATGTTTGTGAAAAAATAGGAAATTACAAAGTTAGGCAGAAAAAAATAAGTTCAAGAGATCTATTGTACCGCATGGTAACTACAGCTAATGGCAATGAATAGTATTCTTGAAAAATGCTAAGAGAATGAATGTTACGTGTTCTCACTACAAAAAGGGTGACTATGTGAAGTAATATATATGTTAACTAGCTAGGTTTACCCATTTCACAATGTATGTATACTTCAAAACATCATGTTGTACACAACAAATACATATTTTTTTCTGTCAATAAATAAATAATAAATATTTTCGAAGAATGGAATGGGAATAAACAACAATTGTGGATTGCGAACATGACAACAATCCACAAGATTCAGCTAGAATTTATTAAATAATGGTACATTCTCCGTCTTATCTTCAGGCAACATTATTGCCTTCAAAAAAAAAACCAAGAATACTAAATGCCAAAATAAAAAATAAAAGATTATTTACGAAGCTTATCACTGCCTGGCAAGTTTCCATACAGTAGCTAATGAGGACATGAGTAAGTAATTCATTATCCTGCTTGTTAAGTGTGAAATGCTTACCATTTTAATTTGGTTAGTTCTTCCCTTGGTCCAGTGGCTCCGCAAATTAATGAGTGCTGCCACTGGTTGTAACTTGTGTCCACCAACTGAATGAAGGTAAATCATTCATTAAGGTATGAGAATAAAACAGATGATGAGTTGATATGGCATCCCTTACTGGCTTCAGAAGCTGAGTGTTGGCAGTTAATAGAGGAAATTTAAAAAGTGTATAGGATCAACTTTTAGAATGTTCAATTAATTCAAATAATATATTGTAAAGCTCAACATCATTCTTGGCACAGACTGAACACCTAACAAATAGATATCATCATCACCATCAATATCATCTCTACGGCTGTCATCATTCAACTGTACCCCACCTGAGTCAAATAGTGTTTTCTTCCCAACAATCCAGAATTCCAAGTTATGTCTATTCAGAAAAAAGAATGAAGCCTATTTATATGACACCCACACAAATAGACAAACCATTTCATGACTAGTGTGGCTAAAATCATTTTTGGACAAATAAACACTGATTTCACGTAGAATTTCAAGTTTTGATATGATTTTAAAAATGTTTTCTAAGACACCAGTGAACTTCATTATATTTCATTGTCTTTCTTAATTTCTACATTACATATTTTACAATGAATAAAGTGAGAGGTTGGGATGGCTTTCCTGAAGCAGGATGGAAGAGGTATAGAGAAATGAGGAAATGAATCCAGGGTTGTCAGGTCTGAGGTGTGGTTTGACTCCTGTTCTGCCAGTCTCTGATACTTTGGGGGGATTGCTGAAGAGCCAGAGATGATGGTGTAGTGAGGATCTGAAGAGATAGATGATAGATAGATAGATAGATAGATAGATAGATAGATAGATAGATAGATAGATAGATAATAGATAGATAGATGATAGATTAGAAAGATGATAGATACATACATACATACATACATAGATACATAGATGAACAGATAGACAAACAGACCGACAATAGATAGACCAAAAGATGGAGATAAGTAGATAGAAAGACATAGATTTATTTATAGAATATCTGCAGTGTCCATTTTATTTTCCTATTGTAGCTCCAGCTAATGCATGAGACTAGCACTTGACAGGTAGACAAACGAGATAAAACTATCTTAGCACACCAGAAAAGAAAGTTGCTGCTACATTTTGCAATCAGGTGACCACCAAAATATCTCAAAGACTGAGAACCCAGAGAAGAGCGTGATGTTTTCATTCTTATGGCACCTTAGATTAAGTTCTTAGTCGGATATGCTTTAAACTAAAGCAGGAGTGATGTTAGTGGTTATCTGTATTCACTGTGCACTGAAAGCTGTTAAACAAACTGGGTGAGATTTCTTGGCTTGAGGTTGGTGTCATTTCTCCAAGGCCAAGCTTTATTTCCAGAGCCTCGTGGTTTTGAATCCCGGTCTGGAGTTGGCATTCCAATTTACCCTTGGCCTGCCACAGCTAGATTGAATTTGCTGTTTCTGGACTCAAGTGCTGAACAAGATTCTGGTGCCTCAGGTAGGGGATGTTTGAAAAGAGAGGACAAAAATTCTGTCTGCAGTCGGCTTTGCTCAGAGAATGGAATCACCCGTTAATATGTGGTGGAACTACAGTATAGGCATTGAACTCCTGTATGTGACATATTAATGCACGAGTATTTAATTTCTTCTATGGAAAAGTAAAGTATATTTCCTTCCATAAGTTTGTCCAAATCGAGCAGATATAAAGTACTAACGGTAAGGTCATAGAATTAGCCCTCCTACATTTCTGGCACCTTGGCAATTTACATTGCTCATGGTTTCCAGTGGATTCCTGAAAACACCCTCTTAGTCAATTTTGCATAAATGATGACAGAATAATCATAAATGTAAATTAGGAACAGCATCACAGTCCTTCAAAGGGTAAACATTTAAAAGGTAACTAGTGTATAACAGATATTTTAAAAACAATCTGCTCTCAGTGGATTATAAAATAAACCACGGGGGAAATACTGTAGTGAGTGCAGACTGACATATCTCTTCCCCAAACCATTTGCAAAATTAGATTTGAAATCTTCTGGTTCCTCCTTTCTTTGCTGTCTGCCAAACAATGCCTTCATCCCTGTTGTGCCCAGTCTAACTCAATGAAACTCTACAAGAATTTCTTGAACCTCTCTCCATGCCCAAACATCCCTAATATGGGTAGTTGCTACAAATCTCCCCACTAGTGTTCAATGTTTTTAGTTTGATTTTATCCAAGATAAGATTCAACTATGCCTCTCCCCATCCTCTCTGCCCACCCTGGTGAACTTTGCATAAAAACTTTCATGTATTTTGTAGTGTGAATATGAGATACGGGAGCAGGTTTTTGATGGTGTGGAGTAGAGGAGAAGGGTCAGAATGGAAGGAGGGAGTTGAGGGTGGGGAACAAAGAAGCACACAGTGCCGTTTTGCTTATGGCCTGTCGTTTTGGGGCTCCATTTGGGAATAAAAAAGACTTAAGTTTTTTTCCTCCTGATTGATAGGGACGACTTATTACTTATATCCCTAGGTAATCCTAAACATTACTGCTTTAAAAGACAGATAATCATCTCTCCTTTATTTAATCCAGTTTGTACATTTTCATTGGCTGTAACTGAAATAGAAAAATACTACGTAGGAAGACTATTCATTTGTTCAATATTCTAAATTTTTGTTTTTGCCAGAACTGACTAGGAAGGATTAGATAGGAGCCATTTAATTAGGCAGAGTTACACTAGTTTCTGTTTAATATAAAACATAAAACAATCTTTATTTTATCTTTAGAAGAATTTGATCACTGATGGATAAGGGAGAGAGAAAATCAAGCATTTGGGGAACAAAACGTTTCATAGTCAATACAAAGAAATACATTGTAATTAGTTTCTCCTTCAGTTTTTAGGGAGTACTAGGGATGTGCAAGGGATGCTCAGACTCATGTAATGTGAATACAATGGTAGAACATTTTTCTTACAATTTATTATTAAATTCACCCGTAGTGTAGTTGGCCTCACTCTACAGAAATTGTAGCCATATACATTATAGAAGAGCCAAAGGCAGATAAAACGATTATCTAACCCAAGTTTCATTACCCAGTGGTTCCCATTACTCTCCATTTCTTTCTCTATACTCTCTGTCTCAGAAATGTTCCCATTCCAGAGTTTTAAACTCTTATTTCTGCATGGAAGACTCTTGGATAAAGCTTGTTTCCAACTTCTCTTGAGCTTCAGACCTACGTTTACAACGACACTCTAGACATTTCAGTAAAAACGTCCTTCTTTTTCAGCTCATGCAAACCACAAGTCAGCATTTTTATCCACTATCTAATTGGTGGATTAGACCCAGTTATCAGTACATGTATTTCCTGGGTGAAAAATATCTTAAAATCACAGCATTGTGTTATCATTTGAATAGAACTGGTAATTCATTGTAGAGTTTTGATACCAGCATTCTGTCACAATGGACTCATTTATACGTTTTATTTCAATTCCCACACTTATTCAGTTGACAAATTTTGTTATCTCTTCCAAAAGAAGCAATTTACTTGATTTTTCTCTTCATTACAGCATCAAAACTTCTTATCTAAAATAGCTTCCAATGCAAACTGCTTTTGTTTCTATTCTTCGGGACATTCAGTTAGCATTTTGTTAGGCACCATTTTTATGATGTCATTTCAACTTAAAAAATATAACTTAGAATTGTAGTATCTTAAAATGTGATCTTATTTCTCCACTTTGATTTTAGGAGCTTTTATGAATTTCAGTCAAGCTGAAGACATCGTGTAGCTCAAATGCGTCCTTTCATCTTGAAACCACTGATTTCACTGAAATCAGTTGCTGATTTAGTGTTAATTGAACCAAATGAGGGTTTATATATTCTTGTTGATATGCTTATTAACATAATTAGTTGACATTTAAGAACAAATAGACTGCTGAAGAAACAGTCATCTTGAACAGTTTGACTAAGAACAAGGTGAATATTCCACAGTCTAATAAAATATGGTGTAAAAAATGAAAAGCCATGCTTAGCTATTGCCACATGAAATTTCTCTTTCATCTTCAAGTGACTGTTAGACACATGAGATAAACGGAAATTACTTTTGAACACTTTACCCAGGATTTTTCTAAGAAATTCATTAGCCCGAGGTAGTATAAATCTCATTCTGCTTTAGCAGAAATATCTGTGAGATGCTCACAAATCACCCTTCACTTCTGTTTTCCATTCACCTCTGTTTTCTGTTCACCTCTGTACCATTTACCTAATTCTGTTTCCTGAAGAAATCAGCTCACTCACATAGATACTGTCCCATCAAGAGCACTGAGAAGAATCTAAGGGGAAAAATAGGAAAGAAATCAATTTCTGAAGTTCCTTTTAACCCTACTGTTTTGAGCATTGGTTCTCAAGTTTGCCTAGGATACAAAGATTCATATGTTAATGTGTTTTAAAATTGTTCATTAAAGTACTGAAAACAAATATTATCGCAATGGAAGTTTTAATGAAAGTGGAAAAATTGAATATATCTCAGAAGGCATAGTTAAATACTGCAAGATTTTCTCCAGAAAGATGCAGCTGTACAGTGCTGTGAATCATAGCTGTGTGAGGCTTATCTGCAGAAAAGCAGAGCCAATGGTTTTGGTTATTTTAATACACATGTTATCCCCACCTACAATACTTGTTTAAGACTCATAATTCCCACCTTGCCCTACAATTATGTTGTGCAGACTGTTCTAAAACAGGAGGCACTGCCATTAAAATGTGCACTATGCTTTGGTTCTGCTGAAAATACTAAATGCTTGCGGGCAATCTTAGTGACCACATGCTGAGACTAGTTACAGAAATTCTCATTCTAGGTGACTGTGCTGGCAAATGTACTCTCATGAAACACAAGCACAATTTGGAGTTCCATGTGTTATCCAAGTGAGGACATCCCATAGGCTCCTCAATGACTAACTTAAAAGTGTGAGATGCCATCTGCTGGAAATTAATAATATGGACTATTATATTATGCAATAATACTTAGGTTTTGTCTATCAGCCAGACTGAACACTGATGATGTTTGTATTTATCTTCTCCTTCCCCTACTTTAGAAGAATGATGTATACATAGGGTTATTAAACTACTTAGGAAAACTCCTGTATCTCTTTCTTCTAAACAATCTTCCACTCTAAGATATCAATTTAATGTAATGTTAGTTTTTAGGTTGGAATATAAGCCATACCCAGTCTATACTCAATGATAAGATACATCTTAATTTCAGGAATGTTAAAACAGGAAAATTTTTACCTTAGCATTTCAGAAAATTAGATACTACAATAGTAACGTTCATCTTACGTTAATCATGAGCACAATTGACACATTCAGCATTACATCATGTAACGTACATCAAATGTAAACATGCTGAATGTTTGCAATTTGGTCAATTAAATAGGGATAATATGTGACGGTGTTTGAGAATGTCTTGCTTATACAGTGCTTACCACTATGATGCAGATATTTGGAGAATTTACAAGTGATCAGACATTATAGTCAACTTAGGTCCTGAAATGAGTTAGCCATACCGAGAACATTCTGTAGCATTAGAATATAGACTGACAAATTCCACATATGCTTGACACATAGTAGGTGGTTAATAAATACTGACTGACACATGGGCTCAAAATTAGTTCTGAGCTGATGAGTCTATTGAGCTTATGGGTTTTTGTTGACCCTTTGGGAGTCTGATGTGTATATTGCTTTAGTTCATTTCTTTATTTGAACAAATACATTGATGCTTTGGAATGTATTTTGGAATGATGGTGTACATCATTTTGCTTTTTTGTTAATTAAAATTATCAGAAATTTCTTTGTTTCTTAAAATGTACCAAATTAAAGGTAACCTACCCATGTAGGTTATCTTATTGATCAAAGTACACAGATGGTGCAACATCCAATTGATGGTTAGGTAAGCTCCCATGATTTACCTGAAAACAATAGAGTTAATGTCATTTAGCTCGTGTAAAATAATTCTATTCAAATGATAACATAACTTAATGCCGTAATTTTAAGATATTTTTCACCCAGGAAATACATGTACTGATAACTGGGTCTCATCCAACATCTTATAATTGGGTCTGTTTTGAGATCTATTTTTAAAAATTTCTATTGACTCTATTTGCAGGCAAATTTGTGAACCAATGCTCAAAAACAGTAGGTCTAAAAATAACTTCAGAAATGGATTTTTTTTCTATTTTTCACCTTAAAGAATGCTTTTTGGTGTTCTTCTTGGGCCAGTCTTTATCTCAGTGGGCAAATATCTCAGGAAAACAGAAAGAAATGGTACAGAAGTGAACAGAAAACAGAGATGAATGAAAAATAGAGGTGAATGGTAAACAGATGGGAAGGATAGTTTGTGAGCATGTCACAGATATTTTTGCTGAAACGGAATGAAATCTGGGTTAGCTTGGGCTATTGAATCTCTTAGAAAAAGATGAGCAAGGCCAGGCGCGGTGGCTCACACCTATAATCCTATAATCCTAGCGCTTTGGGAGGCCAAGGCGGGTGGATCACCTGAGGTCAGGAGTTCGAGACCAGCCTGACCAACATGGAGAAACCCCATCTACTAACAATACAAAATGAGCCAGGTGTGGTGGCACATGCCCGTGATCCCAGCCACTTGGGAAGCTGAGGCAAGAGAATCACTTGAATCCAGGAGGTGGAGGTTGCAGTGAGCCGAGATCATGCTGTTGCACTCCAGCCTGGGCAACAAGAGCAAAAAAACTCTGTCTAAACAAAAAAAAGAAAAGAAAAAGAAAAAGATGAGCAAAATGGCCAAAAGTAATTGCAGTTTATCTCTTCTGTATTATAAAACCTCCAAGTCACCCAAAAGCTGCTTGATTCTAGGTATAAATCACTATATTAAATTGTAGAAATGTGTGTGTGTGTGTGTGTGTGTGAGTATACACGTACTCCTCTTTCTCTATTGCTATATGTTTGTGTGTATGTACATATATAATATATGTAATTATATATTATGTTTACATTTATATTTATTTTTCATTTTATACATTTTAAATTTTTAAATTTTTGTGGGTACACATTTATTCATTTTTAGTATAAGTCACTTGGCCTACTTTTCAAGTTATACTTGATTTTAGTCTTCTGTATCACAATAATACATTTAGCACTTTTTTCCTTTCTTTTTTTTGAGACAGAGTCACATTCTGTTGCCCAGGCTGGAGTGCAATGGCATGATCTTGGCTCACTGCCACCTCCACCTCCCAGATTCAAACAATTCTTCCGCCTCAGCCTCTCAAGTAGCTGGGATTACAAGTGCCCACCACCACACCTGGCTAATTTTTGTATTTTTAGTAGAGACAGGGTTTCACCATATTGGCCAGACTGGTCTCGAACCCCTGACTGCAGACGATCCACCTACCTCGGTCTCCCAAAGTCCTGGGGTTGCACACCTGAACTACCACGCCCTGCCCAGCACTTTTTTCCAGACTATTTTTAGAGCAGTTTTAGATTCACCTCGAAAGAAAGAGGAAAGTACAGAGATCTCCCATATGCTCCCTGCCCCCTAATGTCAACATCCCGCACCAGTATTGTACATTTGTAGAATACTGGAAAGTTTAATATTAACTGTAGTAAATAGTTACAATTTATTTGTTATTCTTTATCCTTTTCTTCAAACTAGTAGAAGTGTTAGATGCTTAAAGTAAATCAGTCTGAGACAAAGAGGCTTTTTAATAGAAGGCACAGAAGAGGAAGCAAAAAATGTTTTTAATATTCCTTCTAGTTGCTAGATAACTCAACATCAGACCTTATTCCATTTTTCAGAAACTGATTCCATCATCTAAATGTCTAGATGAAGGCAAGCCTGTATTCATTGAGGAAGCCATACTTACATGTAGTTAAACGATTCTTTCGCCATTGTGATATAAAATAGCACTTAATATTCCTTTATAACATTCCCTTATTGCTGTTGGAGTTTGATAAATGGTAGCACTTAGAAATTTGTCTTCCTTGTTTTTCTGTTCTAGTAACCTTAACCGTCTTGGGTCTCAAAGCTAATTCCTCTAGGATGTTTTTCTTTACCTTTATGATAGCTATAAGAGGATGCCAGATTTTTATGTTCTTTAGCCTCCCTGGGTTGTTTCTGTTTCTCAGAAAGGCCTTGATTTGCTACCTTTACCATGTGTGGATGTCCATAGAGAAAAATCATGTGTCTTTATTGCATCCCACTGGAAGCTGCCTGAGATTCTGTCTCTTACTCTTCACCCAGAGACAGTCTGTACTGCACGAGCTCACAGGTCTCTTTATTAAGACAACATAAGAGGTGGCACTGACAGTTTTTCTCTTCCCTGTGAGCATGGCTGAAATCAAGACTAGAGACTGACAGCTCTTCTCACTGCTTGTGGTTCAACTTGAAACCACAAGGTTCAGAGGCACATGGTTTCCATTCAGTGTCTTTCTCCAGCTAACACGAACCATTTGTTCAAGCAACTTTGGTGTCTGTTTGAGAATAAGAGATCTGCCTCGATACTCCCCAGACAGTCAAATAAATTCTCTTGGCTTCAAGACAAATTCAGAAAATTCTGCCCAACCGTGGCATGTGGTTCAGTTTTTTCGTTTATTTTTGCAACATATGAAGGAACGACCAATAGCGTCCTTGAAAAATCTGAAAATGCCAATCACAAAAGTGGCAAATTAGAGAACCGTTTATTATGGCAAGTTACTATATTACATTTAGAGAAAATGGGAATAAAATAATATGTCAAACAGGAAATAGAATTAGAGGCCTTCCAGAAGCAGAATACCTGTGACTGATGTTTTTTCCCCTACTTTTAATTCTCCCATTTAGTTGCATTGAGGGTATATACTATTCATCGATTTTGAGGGGCAAGGGGAAATCTGAGAAAAGAGTATGTTATTATCTATTCATTTCCAAGATGTCTCTCATTAATCTTTTTACTTTCATGCTGCTGTTTGAAACAATCTATTTGCTTAATTCAAGCATTTGTTCTGATAGGCCCAAAGCCCATGGCCATTACATATTTTGCTTGAAACTATTGGGAATGGGAGAAAAGGTGATTGCGTTATAGTTGTAGTAAGATGTAAACATTTACTTCCAAGATATTTTACATTCTTTTTCCCTATTGTAGATTTAAAAGTTGACATTTGTAATTAGTTTTTTTTGTTGTTGCTGTTGTTAAGCATCATTTTAATCTTTTGACACTAAAAATGGCATGGGAAAATACCTAGGAATCAATAATGATAGCCAAATGTTCATATCCAAATGTGGGAATTTGGAATCGTTATTCTAAGAGAAACACTTGCTCCACTAAAATATCAACCCAACGATCTAGATTTTAATCCCAGCCACCACTCAATATAGCTATAGTATGCTATGCTTTCATGTTTAGTGTTTAATTCTACTCAGCAAGTGTCTAATAGGCTCTGGCGGGAGACACAAAGGAAGTTGCTGTCTTAGTCCATTTTGTGCTGCTCTAACAGAATACCACAGACTGGGTAATTTATAAAGACTGGAAATGTATTTGGCTCATGATCGTTTTCCTACAGGCTGGGAAAACCAAGAGCATGGTGCCAGCATATGGCCAAGGTCATCCCATGGCGAAGGGCAGAAAGTGAAAGCCAGCATGAGAGAGAGGGAGCAGGAGAAAGAGAAAAGAAGGAATGGGGGGACAAACTTCTTTTACTAGGAGCTCACTCCTGCAATAACTAATCTACTTCTGAAATGATGGCATTAATCCACTCATGACAGCAGAGCTCTCATGGCCTAATCATTTCTTAAAGGATCCACCTCCTAATACTGTTACATTGGCAATTAAATTTTAACATGATTTTTGGAGGGGACATTCAAACCATAGAAATGTCTTACTCTCTAAAGGCAGCAAATAGCATAAGTATGTAAACAATGATCTCTGTTGGAAACACTCTAAGTGTTTCCATTACAAACGTAATGGAAAACTTGAAACACTTTGTCTTCACGGAAGAGGGGACATTTGAACTGAGATTTGGATGTAAAAGTTCTGGTGAGACAGTTACGGCAGAGTTTTTTTTGTTTTTTTTTTAAATAATTTATAAAAATGAAGGATGTGTGACTTTCCTAAGACCACATAGGTCATTTGAAGACCTGGGCCAAGATTAATGATAATTAGTGCTATCTATGTCTTTACTTTCCCCACAATACTGATACTGTGTCAACAAAGGCTGCATCATACTCATACTCCAGAAGCTAGACAGGCATTTGATTTAGGAGGTAAGGCATAGGAGAAATCAATTTAAATTTGGATCAGTGTTAACATTAGAAATGTTAAAGGGCAATTATGTCTTTATGGTTATGATTCAGTAAATATTCAACTGAAAATGCTTTTCTTTCTTTTCCTTTCTTTTTTATTGTGGTAAGAACACTCAACATGAGACCTACAGTCTTTACAGATTTTTAAATCTACAATACAGTATTGTTATCTAGAAGCACAATGTCGTACAGCAGATCTTTTTTAAAAAAACAATTGACAGGCCTGGCGCGGTGGCTCACGCCTATAATCCCAACACTTTGGGAGGCCGAGGCAGGTGGATCACCTGAAGTCAGGAGTTCGGGACCAGCCTGGCCAACGTGGTGAAACCCCATCTCTACTAAAAATACAAAAATTAGCTGGGCGTGGTGGCGGGTGCCTGTAATCCCAGCTACTTGGGAGGCTGAGGCAGGAGAGTCACTTGAACCTGGGAGGCAGATGTTGCAGTGAGCCCAGATTGTGCCATTGTACTACAGCCTGGGTGACAAGAGCAAAACTCCATTTCAAAATTATTTAATTAATTAATTAAATAAAAATAAATTTTTAAAAATCGAAATATTTGCATGATGTTTTTAATTATGTGTACATTGTGGAATGGCTCAGTTGAGCTAATTAACATGCATTCCCTCACATTCTTACCATTTTTTGTGCTGAGAACACCTAAAATCTACTCTCAGCGATTTTCAAAATACAATGCATTGTTATTCACTATAGTCACCATATTGTACAACAGACCTCTTAACATTATTCCTCCTGTCTAACTGAAATGTATTTTTTGATACAGCAGATCATTAGAATTTATTCATCTTGCGTGACTGAAATTATATATCCCTTGATTAACGTTTCTCCATTTCCCTCTGCCCCCAATCTCTGGCAACCACAACTGTCTTCTTTGTTTCTATGAATTTGACTATTTTTGATACCTCATGTAAGTGGAATCCTGCAGTATTAGTCTTTGCATGACTTGCTTGTTTGACTTAGCATAATGCCCCCAAGCTTCATATTGTTGCCTGTATTAGTCCATTCTCACGCTGCTGATAAAGATGTACTCGAGACTGGGTAATTTATAAAGGAAAGAGGTTTAATTGACTCACAGTTTAGCTTGGCTGGGAGGCCTCAGGAAACTTACAATCATGGCAGGAGCAGAAGCAAACACATCCTTCACGTGGTGGCAGGAAGGGGTTCAGAGCGAAGTGATGGAAAAGCCCCTTATAAAACCATCAAATCTTGTGAGAACTCACTCACTATCATGAGAACAGCATGGAGGTAACCGCCCCCATGGTTCAATTACCTCCCACCACGTCCCTCCTACAACACGTGGAGATTATGAGAACTATAGTTCAAGATGAGATTTGGGTGGCGACACAGCCAAACCATATCATGCATTTGCAGGATTTTCTTGTTGTTGTTGTTGTTTTAGGCTGAATAATCCATTGAATGTATTTTCCACATTTTTAAAAATCCATGAGTATTCAGGCAGTTTCCATAGCTTGGCTATTGTGATAGTGCTGCAATGAACATGTGACATCTTAATTATGTGTGTGTGTGTGTGTGTGCATATATACAAAATGAGAGAGAGAGAGAGTCATGTGTTGATTAATGAGAAACATTCTAAGAAATACACTGTTAGAGGCTGAGGCAGGAGAATGGCGTGAACCCGGGAGGCGGAGCTTGCAGTGAGCCGAGATTGCGCCACTGCACTCCAGCCTGGGCGACAGAGCCAGACTCCGTCTCAAAAAAAAAAAAAAAAAAAAAAAAAAGAAATGCACTGTTAGGTGATTTCATCATTGCATGACCATCATACAGTGCACTTATACAAACCTAAGTGGTACAGCATGCTGCTCACCAAGGCTATATGGCTCACCCAAGGCTATTGCTCCTGGGCTACAAACCTGTATAGCATGTTACTGTATTGAATACTGCAGGCAACTGTAACACAATGGCAAATAAATATATGTATATCTAAACATAGAAAAGATGGCATAATAGATTTAAATATGGCATAAAAGACTTAAAGAATTACTTATTTACCATGGATAGAGCTTGCCAGACTGAAAAGTTATTCTGAGGAAGTCAGTGAGTGAGTGGTGAGTGAATGTGAAGGCATAGGACATTACAGTACACTACTGTAGCCTTTATAAGCACTGTACACTTGGGCTACACAACAAATAAAAATATGACATTATGATGGCTACAACATCACTGGGGGATTGGAATTTTTTAGCTCTAATATAATCTTATGAAACCACCATTGTATATATGGTCCATCATTGACCAAAACATCATTATTCTGCATATGACTGTATATGTGTGGTGTGTGTGTGTAATTTTTTAAATTTACTAGGCAACTATTATAATTATTATAACTGCTTCACATATACTATGTCATTTAAAGTTCCATTACAGCTCTACATGGATGATTTTTCCCATTTTACAGAGGGGAACTTAAGGCCCAGAGCTGCTAAGTAACTTGTTCAAGAACATGCATCAACTATTAGTTAAGCCAGCAGTTGTGCTTAGAAAGTCTGATGCCTTAACTTCTTCACAACACAGCTTGCATTATTTTCCTTATGTATGCATTAACCAATATATGCCATGGTTAGGGATGACTGTTAAGTCAAAAAAAGGAGAAGATGTGAAGAGTGAGATTTGAATCATATAAGTAAATATCCATAAATTTGGCTTTTTTAGGTAAAGTGCATTTTCTGAGGTATAATTGATGTTGGGCAAATATTCCTTACTTCTCAGGAACAATACAGCATTTTGTGTCCATGCTCTTTGTGATATGATGTAAATTCATGGTGGTAAATTGGAGCTTCTATATTAGTCGGTCACAACAATTTAGTGACTGAGCTTATAAACCCAATATAGGGTAAGTAATGTGCATATAGAGGCTCGTCATTAAGAAAGCATTCTTCTATTAGTTGATCTTTGAAGTGTCATGTCTTAAATATATCCATATAACAAAGAGCACAATATACTAAACCAGTTTAAGTTAAAAAAGAAAAAACAAACTTTTCTGCCATGTGTCTCTATCTCCTAGTTAGGAATAAGTGACCATAAAATCCCCGAAAGTGTGAAACCACAATATATTTCCCTGTTCTATCATTAAAAGCTATTTGCAACATAAGTGGGAATCAGAAGCAGAGGACTTGGGGGAGGGAGAGTAGCTTTAAGATTATATATAAGGAATTACTTCCCAGCAAGGATTGGTTCTGGGAATTTTGGTTCCTTGTTCTTTAACTGTTATGGGACTCTTGAAGAGACTTCTAATGTTACAACCTCTTAAATTTCTATATAGTACTGTATCATTTATATTAGCAAAATTGAGTTCATAACATCAGAGGCTGATGTCACAAAGTTAATGAAGTGAGTCTGAGACATTGGGAGATGGATATACTGTAGGTACATTATCAGGAAAACTAACTTGGCAACCTCATAACTAAATGGAAGTACAGATTTAGTTTTTATGTCTGTTGTTTAAGCCCATTGGCCAGGCATCAAGACTAGCATTGGGCTGAGCTGTTCACCAGAGTTTCCAAAGTGTACTGAGTCAGTCTGCTGTAAATGTAAAATCTTCAAGAGTAGAAGCTTGGAAGTGCAAAACTTTTAGACTGTGCAGTGAATTAAGATGGCTAAACTCTGGGGATGATTTTAATGAGAAATAAAGGCAAATAGAGAAACACCTAATTGGGAGTAATTTTGCATCTGTGAAATATGAAGAGGATATGGGGACATGGGATGTGTTTATGTACACAGCAAAGTTTGGAGAAAGAAAAGCTTGTTGAATTCAAAGTTCTGTTTATTTTTGACACAGCCGCTTTGCAATCAGCCATTAATCTAGCGTTTTGCTTAATTATGGTAGAAATGTTTTTAAAGAGATTTAAAATGTAAGCAGAGTCATTAAAAGGTTAGGATGGTAATGGATTTGAATTAAAAGAAGCACTTTTACTCTTTCAGCGACCACATATATAATCTATGATATAGAAACATACTAGCAAATAAGGGACAACACCTGAGAACAGTAATTTGCATTAACCTATACTGCCTAATATTTTGTTATAAGTATAAAGGTGTTTTAAAATATAATTTTAAGTTCAGCTAAAACGAGAATTTGAAGACTTATTAAGGAATACTTAATGAATTAAGTATAGATTTCAGTAGTTAGTGATTTTACACTGGATACCTCTTATTTATGTGAATATAGTTAAGTCATAAAGTAAAGTTGGTATTTTAACTCATGAAATTACACATAGCCTCACAGGTATCAAGAGACTTAGTGGGTTGGGTTTTTATGTTTGCAAGATAATGGTATCCATAGTCTAAATTGAAACAATCCACTGGAGAAGAGGAAAGGGGAAAGCATTGTTCGGTGGGAAGTCAGGCAAAGCCTTCTGGAAATCCACAAGCTGAAGACGCTTGCACAATGGAGAACAATTGAAGGAGGTAAAGAGCATTGCAATCAATGTAAGATCGTGACAGAATTTATTTTATAACAATTTATATAATATCTCACATTTAATGCACTCTCCTGTGTGTAGGCATTGTTCTAAGCACTCTAGCTCATTAACTCAGTTAATTTCCTCCAATACCCTAGGGATAAGTATTATTTTTATCTCCGTTTAAGAGATGAGCTGACTGAAGAATAGAAGGAATAAGTACTCAGCTAAGTAACAGATGTGAGAATTGAAATCAAGACACACTATGTTACAGATGGAAGACTTCAAGTGCCCAACATCTGGTAAATGTCTAGTTTCGCCGAAATCAAAATATCTTATATAGTCGTGATTTTCCTTGTAGATTTTATTTTGCTTAAAATGAAGGACTCATGGGTGGAAGCATGAGTTGTACTTAATTTTTATCAGCAAAGAGGGAAAAAGACACACAAATGATGGGAACCTGAAGGAGAGAAAAACAAAACAAAACACAAATGCTATCCACAGCCAAAATGATAAAGAAAAGCATCAATGTGAATATCCAGATAAGACACCCAGACTTATTAAAGTGGATAAAATATAAACACTAAAATGCATAGAGGTTCCCCATGAACATTTCTGAAAAGCAGTTCAGCTCAGAAGTTAAGTTCTTACAAAACACTAGGTATAACTTTCAGAAGAAAAGCAAAGAGTAAAAGTAAGCAATTCTCTCCGACTAGCTAGAGTATCTAATAAATCCCCAAATGAAACATCATGGCCAGGGAAGTTATCATGTAATTTATAGTACACCTAGACAAAAATTGAGTCAACATTTCTTAAGAGGAGGTGTTTGTCAGTTTTACATTTTTTTAAAGTAGCAAAGTCTTAACTCTGGTAGTAACGTGCATTGCCATTAACCCAAGTATATACAAATATTTACAAAGGATGTATTAAGTTGAAGCTTGACCAAAGAATATTCTGGAATGGCAACAATGTAAGTTTTACTATATAGTTATTTGGACATTAACAATATACTTTGTTTATTGGGATTCTCATATCAGTTCTTTCTGTGAAGCTGGAGATGCTATTTAATCTGCATGGGAGGGTAAATAATAATCTCTCTTCTGGTCTCATCTAGATTCTTCTTCCGGGTTCCCTTTCCTCATCCCCTAATTGCAAATTATTTATTTATTTATTTATTTATTTATCTATTTATTTTGAGATGGAGTCTCACTCTGCCACTCAGGCTGGAGTACAATGGCACAAACTTGGCGCATTGCAACCTCTGTCCCCTGGGTTCAAGCGATTCTCCTGCCTCAGCCTCCCGAGTAGGTGGGACTACAGGTGCGTGCCACAACGCCCAGCTAATTTTTGTATTTTTAGTAGAGATGGGGTTCCGTCATGTTGGCCAGGCTGGTCTCAAACTCCTGACCTCAGGTGATCCACCAGCCTTGGCCTCCCAAAGTGCTGGGATTACGGGCTTGAACCACCGTGCTTGGCACAAAATATTCTTAAAGTTTGCTTGTACACATTCTCAAAGTCTGTTCTTTAAGTAGTCTGCATTTATTAACAGTTTCCCAGGGCAGACTTTCTTGCTAGCTGGCTTTTTGACTCATTATCTGGGAAAGTGCATAAAGTTGTAGATCTAATTTTTTTCCTCTGTGTATCTAGAGCATTCTATCTTATATTATCTCTGTTTTTGATGTTTGGTGTGCTACGGTAATGCCTCAGAATTAAGCTCCCTTTTGTTTGGAGAATTATTTCTTGCTTGGAGAACAAACTGAAAAAAAAAATCACCCTGAAAAAAAAAAATCCCTTATGAAGTAGATCCATGACCCTTTCAATGTAACGCTGCTGAATACTTATCTCTACTGATGTGTACAATTTCGGAAGAGAAAACTTTTAATTTTTTAATGTTAAAAAGTTTTTGCTCTCTTTAGAAGAAAGCTTGCTTTAACCTATTGCTGATGATGAGGGAATGAAACAGACTCTTTCATACTGTACTGACAGGCTTTCAATTGCAGAAAAAAAAAATCCTTTTGGAAAGCCATTTGGCAACGTTTGTAAAGACTCTAAGGATGTCCATCTTTCTTGACCCTTTAATGTCACTTCTGGGAATTTATCCTGAGGAAATAATATTAAATACAGAAAAGCTTCATTTAACAAATCAGAGTAGTGTTATTTAACATGGCATCCTCACTGAGAAAGAAAACACCATAAGCATTCAATAATGTGAGAATGGTTGAATATAAGGTACAACCACAATGAAATATTCTTCTGCCATTACCATTATGATTAAAAAATTTATATTAACACACAAAAAATTTTGGTATAAAGTTTGGGAGAAGGTAATTATGAATTATATATTTAGTATGATCATCCATATGTAAAATACACATAGAAAGGAGAGCTGCTGTGGCATGCATCATGAATTTAGATGGTTGCTTTTGGGAAATGGAATAAGGGTGATTTGTTGTATTTTATGTTTAGCACCATGTCAATAGCAAGTATATTCCATTTAAATAGAGAGTAAAAAAAGCAAGCTCAGTTTTTTTAAAAAGTCTTTCTGAGTAAGACTTTTAAGTTTAGGAATTTTTTTTTTTTTGGTGGTTTTTTTGTTTGTTTGTTTGTTTGTTTGTTTTGTTTTGTTTTCCTGGGGAGAAAGCAAATTGACTAAAAGGATTTTTGAACAGTGGTGATTAGAAAGCAGTAGCTCCATGGGGCAGCTTTATAAAGACTGACTTGACCTACAGGACTTTGGGGAGAGATGACCTTGAACACCCCAGACAACATTAAACTCCATGTTACAGCTGACTGGAATCCTGAGGTTTTATTGGCCAAGAGCCAGTCTGCAGCCTGCTCTAACCACCCTAGTATTTTATAACATTGTAAAGACTGTATTGTTTGAAACATTTCAAAATTTTACACACAACCTGGCAGTCACCCAAAGCCATTTCCAATGGGCCAAAACTATCAGCAGCCACCCACCTCCTTGGCCATGGCTGCCTGATTAATGATGTTCCACCAACAGGGTCCTCCATTAGGACATCTATGCTAGGAAGCCCCAGGACAAATATGCTCTTTGAGACTTGTAAATTGTCTATACAGTTTGCAGCTGATTTTTTTTAAACATAGATGGAACATTAGAAAGTAGAGGTCTGGTATGGTATGGCTTGGATTGGCTGAATGCAGCATGCTTTAATTCAATAAAAAAGCAAAGGATGCTCTTTGTCACAGGCACTGTTCTTGCTTCGGGGTATTTGTTACGGCATATAGCCTTTCTAAGCTGCTCAAGTTCCACCTCCTCACCCCTTCCCTTTTTTATTTCATTCCTCCCTTATCCAGACTTATGGTTTATTTACCTTGTGGGCTAAGAACTAAAGTTTTTAAGAAGCAAACATAATATTAAATATTTTTCATTGATACTTTCATTTTTGAATGAATGATTTACACATTACTAAGTGTGTAACTAAGTGTGTAGTAGTTATTACTGCTATCCTCATTTTAGAGATAAGAAAATGCAGGCAAAGAATGGTGAAGAATGTTACCCAAATTTATTCACGTGGTTTATAATCTGTAGAGCTAGAAAATGAGCCAGAGTGGAGAGAACATCTATGTGATTAACCACAACTCTGTTATGCAGCCACTTGTGACTTTTAGTCTCAAATTTTCAAATTTTCAAAAGCCTCAAATTTTTGTAACGACCTTCATCAGTGATAGTTAGAATTTTTATGTTCAATATGTACTCAATAGGCCTTTACTACTTCGTTATGATAGAAAGTCAAAGATAGAAATCACTCATTGAGAAAGAAATTTTCCCAAAGTTGTAGTTTAGAGGGGAGAATCTGTCTTCAGACTCTGATACTAGTTTTCTAGTCTCTCTGGGGGACACAGTCGCTTTGTTTGTTTGTTCTTCTGACTTAGAATATATCTTGTTTTAGTTTCTCAAATTAGTTTTAGTCTAAATGCTACAGAAACTATCAGAAACACATTTATCATTACATGAAACTTTGTTTCACTTCTACCAATGTTATTTATTAGGTTGAGCTTGTAAAAATGAAGGAAAGAGAGCTGACTCATTCCCGTGCACTATCTATCTGGAGGGTGGGAAGTGAAATAAGATTTTACCAATGTCCACTGAGACATTCCGATCATCTCCGTCAATAGCTTTCTTTCAATTATATAAAGCTTGACAATGCATTCTTTTAAGCCAAATTACAGTGTATGACAAAAAAAAAAAAAAAGAGCCACCAGGTTCACAAAGAAGATGACCTACCGCCGTAAAACGCCCTATATGAACCCTTTATTTTAACTGATACGCAAAAATTCACTTTTTTATTTGTAACATAGTTAACATAATTCCTATGTGGAGACATTGTCTTAAGGGTTAGAAATAATACTTGCAGAATACTTAATGCAGTGTCTGGATAAAAGATAGTGAGTGTGTGTGTGTGTGGGTGTGTGTGTGTGGGTGTGAATTTCCTTTATCGTCAGCCCTATGAAGATGAGGATACAATGATATCTCAAGAGGTAACAGGTATCATAAGTGAAGACAACATTAAGCATGGAATGTTAGTGTTATAGATACTGTCATTAATAATAAAATGAACAACAGTAGAAGTAGGAATATTATACATTGTAGTACCATTCCTTTGAAAAGCTCAGATTTCACAGGCCTGAGGGAAACCATGGTATAGCTTGAAAAAAAAATTGTGTTACTTCGCTTCTTTTAGAAGGTATTTTGTATTCTGTTTTCCCCTACACTCTTATGCAAGTAAACCATGTTGCTGATGGAGAGGAAATGAGGATTAAGGCCTTTAGGCAGAATTTTATTGCTGAAGGCTTATACACATTGAAATATAGTAGAGTCTTTTAAGATACTCTGAGTATGGAAGGGATTATCCCAACTTTCTTCAAATGTTGATGTGGTACCAGCTCTATAGAAACAGGCCAGAATTAATGTTAAAAGTGCAGGCATAAGATAGTAACTCTAAACCTCTATTAACAATCCCTCATATTGTTTCAGGGCTACTATTACAAGCCAGTTAGGAAACCAAGCTTCAATTTTAGTGGCTGGTGTGATTTGTAAGTTATTTTTCCATAGTGATTATTTTGTCAGGTTAAAGCTTACTGCTCAGAAATTTCTGTGCCATAAGCTTGAATGCATCTTGATGTGTTTGCTTGTGCTAGATCAGCGATCACCGCTCACTAAATGAAAATCTTTTTGTTATAGATGGAGCTTGAGCAAGAAGCTTACCCCCTTGTTTGGATAAAGAACACTTTGAACATTTGCTTATTACAGCCGTCTCAAAACATTAGGGTGGGAGTTAAGCCCACAATTTTGTTTTAAATTAAGTGCTCCTAAAAACCCTGAGACTAATAGTACCAACTAAAGCCAGTTATTTTTCTGGCAAGCAATATGTGAGTTTCCCCTCATTGCTAAGCCAGTAAAATTCAGCATTACTGTGGCAATTTTCCTACTGTTCTAGTTATTGAACTGTGTCTATACAGTACCAAAATAGCTAGATGAAAGGTAAAAACTTCAGTTAGTCACTGGGATGTTGCCAAATAGTAGAACATGCTGTATTGTAAGTTATCAAGATGTTTCATTATATTTTCTTTCTTTTACTGCATATCCTGGCATTGTGTAAATGCCAATTTAAACCTCAATCCTAAGGACATTTCATGAATCCATAACATTCAGGGTGAAATAATAGGAAGAACATCAGTTATCTGTTCAAAAAGAGTAATGCCAATGCTGATCTTTGCTTTATTCCTTTTATTTTAGACTAAAATTCTTTCCTGTTTTGAGTTTGCCAAAAACCACGTATTTCAGATTTTAATCTCTACCTCGCACTTTCTTTAAGCAGCCTACCATATAATTATTTATCCATTTAAGATAGTCAGCTCTCAAAGGATAGAATATGTCCATCGATAATAACAAACGTGTTGAATATTTAGTACATTTCAAGCACTATGCTAGATGGCTAGACATATCACAAAATGAGATATAGTTCCTACTTTCTAGGGATAGATACCATTGGAGAGAATGTACTTATACATATGACTAATAGATGAATTTTAAAATAGAATCGTATTTTCTAAAATAATAAACAAGAATTGCTATTAAATGTACCGACAGCCTCATAGAATGTGGCAGAAACTCAAAGACTTTGCTGAAGATGTGAGACTAAAGTTGGATTTTATAGGAAACAGGGGACCTTGGCTAGAAAAGAAGAAAACAGAGGACCTTCCAGCCAAAGGGAAGAGTAAGGTGGGGTTGTAGAATGACCATCTATCTTAGTCTGCCAGTGTTAGTATTGATAGTCCTGTGGTCCATGAAACCTTTCAATCCTAGGCAAACTAGGAGGGTTTATCACCCTACTAGGTAGTGAGTAACATGACAAGTTCAAGAAATAATGAAGAGGTTAAATTGGAAGACTTTTGTTAGGTGGAAATGGAAGAATAAATTGGAAAGGAGTGGTTCAGGCCATATGGCAAGGACTTTGGCTCTCATATTGAGGCATTTGAAACTCTTTCTACATTCAACAGAGAAAATTGCAAATGATTTTTTATAAGGCTTTCTGAAATCCATGAAGAATTCTTATTGAGAAGCCAGCTAAATTATAGTATGTTAATGTATTTAATTAATGCACTTATTTAACAAATATTTACTGAGCACCTATTATATACTATTAATTGTTGCAGACATTTGAATGCAGGAGTCAGAAAAAATTTTTGTTTTCATGGTGCGTACATTTCTGCAGTGGGAATACAACTAACACAGGATTATATAATGATACCTCAGTATAATGCAGAAAAATTAAGTAAGATGAAAAGATAGGAAGTGATGGGCAACAGGGTACTTTAGAGTGCACCGAAAAATACCTCTTTGATAAGGTAGCATTTGAGTAGGGAGCTGAATGCAATAGAGGGATAAGTCATGTGGATAATCATAAGTGTGTTTCAGTTAGAAGGAAGGTATGCACAAAGGTCCAAAGGTGGGAATATGCTATATGTGTTTGAAAAACACCAAGAGTGTCAACTCTGTTGACCTGTGTCAACAGAAAAACAAGTGAGGGGAAGAGTGGTAAGCCATTTGGCACTTGTGCTATCCAAATTATTCAGGTCTATAGGCTTTGAGAATTTTTGTTTGATTTTCAGTGAGACTGGGCAGTGAGCAGATTGGAGGCTATTTCATTATTAGCAATGTGCTGGAAGAGAACTCTAGAATAGAAGGTAAGGGCGGATAATATATTATAAAGAGAATGTTGGTACGATATATTTGCAAGAAGGAATTAATTTATAAAACAATGAAACAAGACTATGCTTCCAATGAGAAAACATATTACACACTCCAATGGCCCACCCATTGAGGGGGATGAAAAATTACTTCATTAAAATGGAGAAGCCAAAATGGTTTCCTATCTTATTAATATCTTTGTAAAAGCTTTCCAGTCAGATAAGGTACAAAAGTCCAAGAACAAGTAATTCTTATATGTTTAAAAAGTTAAGCTGAAAATATTAAATTAATTTTGAATCACTAGGTGATTTTTATTTAATATATCAGAGTGATAGCCACTCCATATTGCAGATTTTGTGTGTTTGATTTTTATCTGGAGAGATTTTTAATTAGAACATGAAATTGGGTTTTGTCAAATGCTTTTTCTGCATTGATTGTTATGATCATGTACATTTTTCATCCTTAGTTTGTTAATAGGGTGTATTACAGTGATTGGTTTTCAAATTTTGAACCAGCCTCACATACCTGGTATATGCCATATTTGATGATGGTGTACAATTCCTTTTATATATTGCTGACTTCTATTTGTTAATATTTTGTTAAGGATTTTTGCATATATTCATGACAGATGTTGGTGCTTAGTTTTCTTTTCTTTTCCTCTTCTTCTCCTTCTCCTTCCTTCTCTCTCCTTCTTCATGATTGTCTTTGTCTATGTTGGTGTCAAGATAGTCCTAACCTCATTAAAGCAATTGAGAAAGGTTTCCTCCACTTCTTTTCTGAATAGACTGTGTAGAATTGATATTAATTCTTCTTTTAAAAGTTTGGTAGAATTGACAAGTAAAACAATTTGGGCCTGGAGATTTCTTTATTTTTTTTCCTTAGGAATTTAAAAATCATAAATCCATTTTCTTTAACAGTTATGGAGCTAGCAAAATACCAAAATTATCTTTTTCATACTGGTGAATTGTCATAGTTGGTGTTTATTATAATTTGTGTTTTTTGAGGCGTTAACCTATTTCATCTAAGTCATCGAATTTACACAATTGTTCATAGTTTCCCCTCATTATGTTTATAATGTCTGTAGGGTTTGTAGTGATATCTCCTAACTCATTTTTCAGATTAGTAACTTTTGTCTTTTCATCTTGCAAGTCAAAAATGCAGCCAAGAGAATCTTTACTCAATGAATCACTGGTGCTTAAAGTTGGAAACCTTGTGTTTGGCCAGAAGTGGTGACTCATGCTTGTAATCCCAGCACTTTGGGAGGCCAAGGTGGGTAGATATCTTGAGGTCAGGAGTTCGAGACCAGCCTGGCCAACATGGTGAAACCCTGTCTCTACTAAAAATAAAAAAATTAGCCAGACATGGTAGTGAGTGCCTTAATCCCAGCTACTCAGGAGGTTGAGGCAGGAGAATAGCTTGAACCTGGGAGGTGGAGATTGCAGTGAGCTGAGACTACACCACTGCGCTCCAGCCTGGGTGACAGAGCGAGACTCTATCTAAAAAAAAAAACAAAAAAATCTTGTGTTTGTGTATCACTTTCACACCAGTGTAATGTTGAAATATCATAAGTTGAACCATTATTAAGCCATGGATCACTTGTATTTTCATTTTCGTTGAGTTCATTGTATATTTTTCCTTTGAGATTTCCTTCTTCACATTTATATTCCTTAGAAATGTATTGTTTAGTTCCCAATAATGTATATTTTGCAGCTGTTGGTGGAGTTCTTTTTATAAGTATTGATTAGAAACTGTTGGTTGATGGTGTCTTTGTATTTCCTTGCTGATTGCTCTTTAGTTGGAGAATCAATTGTTGAAAGGGGTGTTAATATTTTCAATTAAAGTGTAAATTGGTCTGTTTTTCCATTTTAATTTTTTCAGTTTTAGATTCACATATTTTGCAGCTCTATTGTCTGATGCATATACATTTAGGATTGTTATATTTTATTTGTTTTTTGAACCTCCTATCATTATACAGTTCCCTTTCTATCTTGGATTTATTTCTTTATCTGATATCAATATAGCAGTCCTTTGTTTCCATTAATATTTGCATAATATATATTTTTCTTTTATTACTGTTAACTTGCCCATAGTCTTAGATTTAGATTGTTTTTTTTCTGTAGACAGTAAATGATTGTGTCATTTTTATTAATCTACTCTGCCAATTTTCATCTTTTGATTGGTGTATGTCTTAGTCCGTTTCATGTTATTATAACAGAGTACTCGAGACTGGGTAATTTAGAAACAATAGAGGTTTATTTGGTTCATGGTTCTGGAGGCTGGAAAGTCCAAGAGCATGGCATGAGCATCTGATGAAAGCCTTCGTATTGGGTCATCCCATAGCAGAAGTTATCTTGTGATAACTTACCCATTCCTGTGATAATCACATTAATCTATTCCTGAGGGTAGAGCCTTCATAACCTAGTCACCTCTTTAAGACCCACCTCCCAACACTGTTACATTATGGATTAAGTTTCCAAACATGAACATTAGATGACACACTAAGCCACAGCAGTATATTTAGGTCATTTGCATTTAAAGTAATTATTAATATGTTAGAGCTTCATTCTGTCATTTATTTTTTTTTTTATCTATTTGAGCTCCCTGTTTTTTGTTTTGTTGTTTTCTTATTTCTGGCCTCTTGTGGTTTTCTCAAATATTTTGTAGAATTCCTTTTTTGTTCATTTGTAGTGGTTTTGAGTACATTTCTTTGTGGAAACTCTTTACAGATTCCTCTAGATATTGAATTATATATATGTAACTTATCACAGTTTACTGGTTGTGATTTTACCAGTTCAGCTGAGGAGTAGAAATCCTATCTCCCTTTAAATTGTTTTATCCTGTTCTGCTTATAATCATCCTAAATATTTCCTCTCTGTATATTTAGAACTACATGAGACAATGTTATAAATTTTACTTCAACAGTCAGATAATTTATATATCACAGAAAGAAAAAGGAAAGTGTATTGTATTTACCCATTTTTTAATTGTGTTGTTTCTTTTTTGCTCATGTCCTAAGATTCTTACTTGTATTTTGTTGTTGTTGTTGTTGTTTTGCTTAATGAACTCTCTTGACCCATTATTTTAGAGTAGGTCTGCTGGTGACAAGTTCTCTTCATCTTTTTTCATCTCAGAATGTATAGATTTCCTCTTCATTCCCAGAGAATGTTTTTTTCTGGGCATAAGACTCTGGGTTAATAGCTCTTTACTTTACTTTAAAAATGGTGTGCTACTTCCTTCTGGCCTCCATGGTTTCTGATGAGAAATCCACCGTCCTTTCACATTTTTTCTTCTATGGGTAAGATATAATTTCTCTCTTATTGCTTTTATGATTTTTTTTCTGCACCTTTGGTTTTCAGAAGTTTAATTATATCTGTCCTGGATCTTGTTTTTTGATCCACTTTGAAAATCTCCTTCTTATAATTGATGTATTTAAACCATTGACATTGAAAGTGATTGCTAATATAGCTGGATTGACAGCTACCATATTTGTTACTGTTTTCTACTTGTTGCCCTTTTTCTTTGTTCCCATTTATGTCTTTTGCTCTTTTTCTGCATTTCATGGTTTGAACAGAACATTTTAATATGACTCCATTTTCACTCTTTCCTTAGCATGTCAGTTATTCTTTTTTCTTCTTTTTACCTTTTTTAAATGGGTGCCCTAAAGTTTGCAATATACATTTACAATTACTGCTTCATGTATAGTGTGAATATCTTATAATAACAAAAAATTGTAATTACTCCCTCTTGTCCCTTGTATCATTGATGTCATTCATATAAATACCTATATGTTTATGAATAAATAGATCTATACATATATGCATAGATACAAACATCTGTAATTGAATATATTATTGCTATTATTATTTTGAACAAGGTATTATTTGTTAGATCAATTAAGAATAAGAAAAAACATTTTTATTTGCTTATTTTTTCTTTGATGTTCTTCTTTTCTTTGTATAGATCTGTTTCTAGCCGGCATAATCTTCTTTCTCTAAAGAACTTCTTGTAAAATTTCTTGCAAAGCAGGTCTACTGGAAACAAATTCTCTCAATTTTTGTTCATCTCAGAACTTTTCTTTCTCCTTCACTTAAAAAAATAATTCTGTAGAGTACCTAATTCTAAGTTAGTAGCTTCTTTTTCTCAACACTTAAACTATCTAACTCCACTCTCTCCTTACTTGTATGGTTAGTGAGGAAAGGCTGGATATAATTCCTATCTTGTCCCTCTCTCACTGGGAGGGGCAGGAGTGCCTTGCTGTTGCTTCATTCACGACCTCCACTGATACCACACGGTAGAGGATGGACCAGTTTTTGCCAGGCAATGATGAAAATCTTGAGTCTTTATTAGGCCTTCTTTTGACCTCCCCAGTGGGGAACGGGAGGAGCACCTTTGATTACTATTCTTTCAGAGTAGAAGTCCAGGCTCTCCATGTGTTCTCCCCTGACACCAAGGGGAAGGCAAGACTTATGACTGCCTGATGGAGATGAAACTCTTGGTCTCCTGCTCAACCTTCTTCGACGTCACCCCAGAAAAAGATCTGGGCTCCGTAATTACATCCAGGTTGAAGTTTAGGCTTCCCACCTGTCTTTGCTTGTGAGACTAGGGGCAGAGGCATATTATTTTCTGTGGGTTTTTGCTGGAATATAATAGCTATCGTCTAAAAGTGTTTTTTTTTTTTTTTTCTGGGTAGGTTGCCCCTTTCTTGGACTTTTGGCTAGAGAGAGTGGGCTTTTATTTTGGCCTCTTTTGCCTGTATTCATTGGCATTTCTAGATTGCTAGCTTCTTTGGCCCCAACTCTGGGACATATAAGACACAAAGAAAAGCAAGAGAGCTCACTTCTTTCTGGTTTCTTGGGTCCTAAGTTTCATAACCAGTCTGCCTTTTCCTCTCTACCTTTGAGAGTCTTCTTATGCTTGCATTATATATAATGTGCAGGATTTTTCATTGAGCTTAGAAGGAAAAAGAAAAAGTACATTCACTCCATCTCAGAAGTGGAAAGCTCTTTTGTCCCTTTGGATCCAGAGATACATGAACAAAAAACATTGAATTGTGTTATTATATAGATATTGTTAAATTTGAGACTAGTAAAATATCTTCTAGCCTCACATCTTCAAATTTTACTTCCTCAAATTCTCAAATCCTGACACCTATCCCAAATTTATGTACCACAGATACAAATATCTGATAGACATATTTACCTGGATGACCCATTACCACCTGAAAGGCATCACAGTTAAATAGGATAAACATCTAAAACTGAGCTCAGTATTTCCTTTCTGTCTTCAGATCACAGTGATTTATTTTCTTGATATTTCATTTTCTGTTCTTAGTGCCACTCTTCTACCACACACCCAATCTCAAAAGTCAGATCTGCTCTTGGTCATGCCTCTCCCACTCATCTCCAGTCTACTTCTATTATATGATCAAATCTCAGTCATACCCCCCTTGAATTTCTCCTTACACTTATGCATGGTTTTATATTTATAGTGCCATCACATTAATTAAGTTTCATTGTCATCTAAATATTTATGTCACTCTCAGGTACCTGTTCTGATTCACTTTACAACATAGGAGCCTTCATAAATCAAATAATCAGTGCCCTTCTTATCTAATTGTTTTGATCTTTTGAGGATCATTAAAAAAAGTTTCTCTGATCCTAGTAGCTATAGGAGAGCACCACTGCCGACCATAATTCTGAAAGACACAGTCCCAAACACCATAATTCCAAATGTTGTGATTCCAAAAGATTAAAATCTCTAACGTCTAAATTCCCTAATATCTAAAACCTCAAGAATCACAATCTCAAGTTGTTAAAATCTCAAATATCAAAATCCTGAAAGCCAAATTATAAGAAAGGGTTTATTGAGGTTCTAACTGTATGTAGGATGGTGGCTTCATATTGGTTACGTCATAGTAAGCAAAACTGTTGCTTTCTTATTGTCATTTTTTGCATTTGGTGGAAAAGTCAGATGAGTAAATTGGCCACAGTGGCAATGACAAAAACATCAGCTTAAAAATATGTCAGTTGTCTACACTGACATTCCTTTCAGTTGATAAAAATCTAGGAGCTTTTAATGAATTAAAGCCACATTTGCCTGAAGAAGTCAGCAGAGTCACTGACTGGTTAGAAAATAATTATGTCCACAGTAGGATAAAAAGGTTTTAACACAATTTTTGCTGTTTGATTTCTTGTACTGTTTCTGCCGAGTTTGGGGTCTTTATATGAGTACATGGGAAATGGATTTCTGCATACCCCAAACTACATAGAACCATGACACAGAAGACAGGAAAATTTAATAGGGAATACTGAATCGTAGAAGAATTCCATAAAGAATAGCGTCATGTAGAAAATGAATGTGAATATATTCTCCCAGGAAAGCCATGCCCTAAAAGATAAAAAGCAGCTATTCATTGCAATGCAAGACTTATTAATCATAGTTAATGATTATCAAGGCTGGCCAGCTCTTAGGGACTACCTTCATGAAATTGTTCATAATCTATCCCTGTGATATGCATTTACATATGTCAAATTTTATTTTTAGCCAGTTTTAGGGGTTTTTTTGTTTTGTTTTTTCCTTTTATCCCTGCTATTTTAAGTTGTTAGCATTATTTTGTATAACTTTTATGTTATGTATTTCATCTTCACACCATTTCCAATATATTTTGTAAAGACTCTTGAGAGTTGTAAATCATTTATTCTTTTTTTTTTTTGGCAAATTTGACTCCATAAAAGTACAGTATGAGGACACTGACTTTGTGTGTAAGCATTATGCACGTATGTAAACACATTGCCACGTGCTAGATAAATGAAGAGATGTCCTTTTTGTACATCTGCATTTGTGAAAAACAAAATTTCTTGCGATCTTGGCTCTTTGGGCAACTGCATATGCAATGATGACCTATCTTTTTTTTTGATTGATCTTGTCAAGAGACTTAGGATGTCTATCATGGTATCTCAGATGATCACAATTATAAAGCTGGGGGCACATAATTAACAACCATAATGATAGGTGTTTATACATTTTGCTCTGAGTTAATAAGACAAAAGAAAATAATTTGCAAAGTTTTTATTTCTTTATTTCCTGTCATTTCTGTCACTTTAGTCTCTTTAAAATGATAATACTCAACCCAAAAGATTTACAAATATATTCAACTACATGACAGGATATTTATCAAATGAATAAAATGTCCTCCCGTTTCCCAAATGCCCACCAATGATAGACTTTGTCCCAAATGGATAAAGAAAATATGGTACATATACACCATGGAATACTATGCAGCCATACAAAAGGATGAGTTCATGTCCTTTGCAGGAACATGGATGAAGCTAGAGACCATCGTTGTCAGCAAACTAACACAGGAACAGAAAACCAAACACTGCATGTTCTCACGCATAAGTGGGAGCTGAACAATGAGAACACATGGACACAGGGAGAAGAACATCACACACTGGGGCTTATTACGGGGTGAGGGTCTAGAGGAGAGATAGCATTAGGAGAAATACCTAATGTAGATGACGGGTTGATGGGTGCAGCAAACCACCATGGCATGTGTATACCTATGTAACAAACCTACACATTCTGCATATGTATCCCAGAGCTTAAAGTATAAATCAAAAAAGAAAAATTGCCTAATAGAAATGAGGAAGGCAAAATACAAAAATATCTCCTCTTTCATCAGTGAAAAGGGCAAGTATATTTCTGTCCCTCTAAGGTATGAATGGAGCATGAAGTCTGAGATGATATAATCAGTGACAAAGAACATCATCATCCAACTCACTGGGTTCCAAGTTGTCTCTAGGCAACCACAATATAGCCACATTAATATATCAATCCAAATATGTAATTTTAGAAGAGCACATAACCTTTAAAGAGAGTAGCAGACAAGGTTTTTGCTCAGCAGTGACTCATCTTAGTAGATGACTTCTTTTTTGGATTCAACCAAGGAACTCTGAGTAAGTTTGCTTTGCCACGTCCCAAAGAAACCAGGGGTAATTCTCATTCAGCCTTTGCTGTGAACAGACACTATCAGGTCACCTAAGAAATAGCAATTTGTGGGTTCCTGCTTTATGCAATGATGATCTTGGCTTGTGCAACCCAAATAGAATGTGCCCCAACTCATGAAGTCAAGGCAATGTGGTAAACAGAATCTGTGCCAGCAGGACATCATTTCAACACCCCCTGGCATATAAGGCATGTTTGGGCAGGGGCATACACATCATAAACTCTATTTTGGTATGGACAACCTGGGAACTCAGTGATGACTATGTCATAGAACCATTAGCTTCATAGAGACAGCCTCTGATGTTACTTTAAGTTAGCCACTTATTAAACTCCTGAAAAGTCTCTGGCACAAATTATTTTAAGACATGAGCAATGTTGAAAACAATCTAGAAACAAAGGAGATGTAAAGTTTTAGATGAAGGGGCTTAAATAAAGCATTTTTATGATATTGTCATTGTGGCGATGATGGGTGGCTTCCAATACAAGGTCTCCTTCACAGTCCTGTCCACTTCCATAAAATCTACCCAAAAATATCCAGAATTGCCTTGCAGGTGTTGATAAACTCTTGCAATATTTGGTACTCTGCTACTGAATATTGCTTTGTAACAATTAGAATTATTTGACCTTATGGTTTTCCCTTAAGGCCCAGATGAAGTATCTTGGAGGTTTAAGAGAAAATGTGAGCTTCTTTCCTCAAGCATGTCCACAGGATATATTTCTACTGGGCACACTCCAGTGTAGCTTCTACCAGTATAACTAAATGGCCATAACCTGAAATGCAACACATATGTGTGTGTGTGTGTGTGTGTGTATCCCTAACACTTTAATAAACGAACATTTGACCTATCACATTATAAACTTGTTTGCCGTAGTAATAATTTAATGCCTACATTTTTGTAGAAAACTTTTCAATTAATATTGAGTGCTCAAGGGCAGGGCCAGTGAATGACCTTTAAATCTGTTGTACTTAGTACCATGCCAGACACATAAAAATGCTCAATAAATGCTTGTTTAAATTGGTTTGACACTGTGCTAGGCCCCTAGGAAAACCAGGTGGTTGCGAATTGCTGACTATCTTAGTTCACAAAATGTAGTTGTGCTTGGGGTTTTCTAATACTTGTATAGATTGGATTTAATTACCAGCTACCTTCAGCTCTTTCAGACTCTGTTTTGCATGATTTCTTGATTTCTTCAGAAAGTTCACAACCATAGATAATTTGGCTAAAGGGTAGTATATTTTATGTTAAAAATCAACCAAACGACATGGTCTTTCAAACATCATTGTTATTTCGAAAAATATTGAGAAATGTGAAGTCGAAAGCAAGTAAAGAGAGAATAGTAGTTTTGCAGAACCATTCATCATTTTTTACCCCTACCTTTGGCCCAAAGTCATTGGGCAGACATCTCTATCCAGTCATTCCTATGCATTGCACATTCTCCTTGCAGTCTACGAACTGTTTTTTGACCAAAAAAAAAAAAGTGGATTGTGGATCTCGTCTGTTCACATAGTTACATGCAAGAAATATGAACTTGGACACTCAGACTTTGTACCTTCGTTCTTTTTATGCTTTGATTCTCAGCTTTCTGTCTTCGGAGCAGCTTTTTACAGATGATATTACATCTCTAGGGCCTAATTCATATTAACATCCCTTGTGATGGATAAAACAAATGTGAGATCTTATAGTAAATAAATAGAACCATTTCATGTGAACCAGAACACTAAGAGACCTAAATACAAAATACAATATGCTCAGAAACATGGGGCCATAACTGCAGACTTAAAAGATGTGCCACAATGAGTTCAGAAATATGATTTAGCAAATGATCTAGACTGAAAGGCATTTAAAATAGAGAACTTTTTTCGCTAAAGCAATTTCTAATTGGTGATTTAGATTTCTAAAGAATGCATATGAATTTGTGGGGTCCCACACTGGATCCCACAAAGTAAGTCTGCTAATCAGGTGAAAATATTTTTACCGTTCTTGACAAACATATGTATTCCTTTTTTTATATACAGTAGTAATAGCTGGTACCTATGTCTTTAATGGCATTCTATTTCAGAATAAGTAAAAATGTTGAGATTATGAGATATTTAAATTTTTAACCACTATCATTCACATTTACAAAATGATATTAAAACCTCATTCATCCACAGGATCACAAGAGAATGAAAGGAAAATAATAAACTTTCTAAATAGCTGAAGGTTATCTCTTTTGGTGAATTTTGTTTAGATTTCAGGATACTTTGAATTGAAACCTTAAAGTGTACAAAATCCTTTTCTGTCTTCTTAAGATGTATTCTGGACCACATATATGTGCCTTCATCTTCGGGTTAAGAATCTTTGTAATATTTAGGCCAGTGAGGAAAGAAAGAAAATTCAGTTACCTTGTGTTACAATACAGCATGCTGGTTTCATGTGGGTTTATTATTATTTTATTCATTTAAAGCACGCTATCTTGTGTACAACTGATTTTAATACAAATAGTGCCTACCTTCCTGGTTGATGTGAGAGTAAAATAAAAATATCAACATGCAGTGAACCTGGTATATGCTCAATAAATATTAGCTAATTTAACTGCACATTTGTCACAGGCAGGGTTCCCTGGGAAGTGTCCTAAAGATGAGGTTTAGTGTGCAGCATGGTTTATATATATAAATATATATATAATCTAAAAATATATATATACACACACATATATATCCTTTAAATATTCATATATTTATATATATTCATATATATAGATATATATATTCATATATAGAGATATATATATTCATATATAGAGATATATATATTCATATATAGATATATATTCATATATAGATAAATATATTCATATATATAGATATATATATTCATATATATAGATATATGTTCATATATATAGATATATATATTCATATATATAGATATTATATATATATATTTTTTTAGACAGAGTCTCTCTGTCACCCAGGCTGGAGTGCAGTGGTACATGATCTCGGCTCACTGCAACCTCTGCCTCGTGCGCTCAAGCGATTCTCCTGCCTCAGCCTCCCAAGTAGCTGGATTACAGGCGTGTGCCATGCCCAGCTAATTTTTGTATTTCTAGTACAGACGGGGTTTCGCCCTGTTGGTCAGTCTGGTCTTGAACTCCTGACCTCAAGTGATCCTGAAGTGGCCTCCCAAAGTGCTAGGATTACAGGCTTGGGCCACCACACCTGGCCTAAGAACATTTTTAAAAATCAAAATTAATGCAAAAAAATTCCAAGATGAAAAAATATCCAAATTTTAAATAAAGGCAGACATTTGTTTGTGTGATGGATCTGTAATGGCAATAGTCATTTCCAAACCACCGGGTATTGAGTCGCCACTGGGAAGGTTTATGGCAGTTGACAGTGGTGTCCAAATAAATTGAGAAATGCAGGACTCCATTTACAGTCTTAAGATTTGGGTTCATTTTGTCTATCTTTTTCACTTAGTTTAAAATATGAGAGGCTATTTTGGTAAGTGTATATGGGGGCAAACATTTTTCCTTTTGCTGTAGGCTCCAATGTGGCTACACAGGGTATTGCTCAGAGTCTGAGCCTGTGCCAGCAGCATTCCAGCTTCTGAGTCAACAAGTTCATCATTGAAACAAGATCTGGGAAGCCCATTAGCATGTCCTCTACAACTTCCTATAATCTGAAAGATTGACAATATCATTCAACAGTGAAGTTTTGATTTATAGTAAATAATACATATAATTGGTTCTAGATTTCAAAATTTATCCCATTTAAAACAGTGACCAAACTTGTTTATCATTTAGCAGTGTCATTTTTTAATATATTTGATATGGCTTGATGTTAGCTTTAGGTGATAAATTAGTTTCCTTTAAAAAAAATTGATTGAATGTCTGTTAATCACTTAGTGATCTCTCAGAATTTCAGTTTTCTGCTTTGTAAAATGAAGAAACTATACTTGGTAATTTTTAAAGTCTTACTCTACAACTTTCAGTTTTAACTATTTTATTACTTACTTTTTTTTTTTTTTTTTGGACAAGTCTCACTCTGTTGCCCAGTCTAGAGTGCAATGGTGTGAACATGGGTCATTGCAGTTTCAGCTCCTGGGCTAAAGCAATCTTTTAATCTCAGCCTGCAGAGTACCTGGGACCGCAGGAACATACCATCATGCCTGGTTAATATTTTGTTTTATTTTTTGTAGAGATGGGGTCTTGCCATCTTTCTCAGGATGGTCTTTAACTTCAGGGCTCAAGTGATCCTCCCAACTCAGTCTTGCTACTTACATTTTTGGAGGTATGCAAAGGTCATCCTTCATGAACAGAAATTCTTTTCTGTCATCGTGAACCCAACAAAGAATTCTTAACTGAACTTCATAGAATTGTTTACTACCCCAAATGTCCCCAAACCATCACACATTATGAATTACTGCTGTTTATTTTAGTTCTCTTATGATAGGGTCATCAGGATATCAGCTGTTATTAACTGGAGGAATAATTACTCCTAACTCTAATGATCTTCCCCACTAATCTACCTTATTTTCTTCCAAACGTCTTGAGATTGGTTAATCGGCTTCTTATAATTGCCTAAAAATTTGTTCACTAAAGAAGTAAGAGACTCCTGGAGGGGAAAAAAATTCAAATGAGTTCTGAAGCAGTAACTTACTAATATCCTCCCAGAAGTATATAGAGTGAAGCAACAAATTAAAGCCCCTAAGAAGAGAAATTAAGTGGTGAATAGACCCATTAAAATTTTGTTTAGTCTTTCATTTTGTGTGTATTTTCTCCAAGTGGATTCTTTGCTAAATGAACACCTATTATCACATACATCGAGAGAATCTAGTATAAAGTAAAAATATATAACATTCGAGGGAGGGACTTGGAGGCTCTAATTTGAGTGAAGTATATGAAATTCATTGTGCAAAGAGTCATCTTTACTCCATATTTATTTGATTTGCTTAGGATCATTGAGATAACCTGAGAATTAGCCTCCAGTTTTGTAAAATACACAGGACTCAACTGTCAATTTTATTATAAAAAGCTAAAGTATGAAAATCGGATTAGCAACAATTGGTGACTAATGCCTCTTGTATTATTTGTGTAATCTGTGCCTGTCAGAATTGAATACCCATCAACAGGAATTGCTGTTTTAAATTTCACTTGTCTCATAATATCATCCTATAATTATGAATGTGTTGACTCCATTTGTTCCCATTCCCTAATCTGAAGAAGAGGAAAAATGGTTGATTTCACGAGTGGTTTTAGACGGAAATGCAAGAGTTGATTGATGAACAGTATTGAGTTTGTTTGTAGGAGAAATTGTCCTACTCATTACTGTGCCTGTCTGAGTAGAATGCTTTGCAGAGAGACAGGCAAGCAACAGACACATACACATACACACACCGACATATACACACTTGCATACGCACACATACATATACAAGGAAAGTGTCACAGGGTAATGTCCACCAAGCAAATCATATTTGGGAGCCCACTGTTGTGACTTCATAGTCACATCATATTCTATTGTATGACTGTTCAAAACATGATGTATGGAGTATGCTTTTTAGCCTTGGGCAATTCACCTTTTCTTTAAATACTCATGTCACATTTATGCTGTTGCCAATGCTTCTCAGACCCTCCAGATGAGGTAAGAAAATAATTATAATAGATAAAAATTTTTCTGTTTTATAAAAATAATTTATTGTGGGGAAAGTTACAAAATTAAATATATATGTATTTCTTTCTCAGTCAAGTACTCATTTCATAGACCAAAGCACTTGGGTAGACATGTATGAACGGGGTTATACTTGAACATAGTAATTTTTTTCTGTAAGGGGACACTTTAAGCACTGTGGTTTTAAAAAGCTAAAGCCTGAGCTAAAAATACCCTACCATATTAATAGGAGTCTATTGACTATACTTAGGATTCACTGATGCCAAAATAATTCACCAAAATGCCACAGTGTGTTGCAAGAGAAAATAATAATTAGAACTCAATGAGCAACATAAGTCCTACATTTAACTGGAAATAAATTTTATTTATAAATTGGAAAATCTACATGAAATATATATTATTTAACATTGGACTATTTCTAAAAAATAATTCATTTGTTTGCTAGAAGCATAAAATCAGAATTTGAATGATATACTTTGCTTTTGTGAGTTGTACAGTAGAAACTATTAACAGCGGAATTTCTATGTCATATATATTTATGTGCGTATATAATATATACATGTATGTATATGTCCATATACATATTTGTATGCATAGATATGTATATATATAAAATCTTGTAGCTTGTTTTATCCAAAATGAACTTTCAATAAAAATATTAAAGACCTGGCATGATAATTCATTCAAATTAATATCATACCAAGTGGAAATAGGCAAACTGACTCAATTACTACAGGCTGACCTTTAATTATTCTGATTATTTCTTGTTACTCTCTGAAGTACCCTAGTCACTGAAGCAAATTTTACTAAGTTGAAATCATCGTTTAAATCTCATTCATATAAATTTAATTTATGCCTGATTCTGAATCAATTCCTTCCTACTACCCCCCATCCCACCAAAAAATATTATTGAATAGGGTCATTTTACTTACTTGCTTTTTTATCATTTGGGCAATAAAATTAACACAACAGTTGTACTTTGAACTACTAAAGCCCTTCTCAGTAGACTAATATTTTCAACATCGCAGATATGGGTAGAGTCCTGGGATCACAGTTTTGGAATCTATCAAAAATATGGTAGCCCAGTCTGAGTGTTCCTGTCCTTTTATGCCAGGGCCCTCAATGAATCTCATCCAATCTGGGTTATCTGAAATGATTTATAATAAAGGTGACTATATACATGTGGGCAGAGTTTGGAGAAACCATCAGGAGAAATTGCAGTTCCATGGAGCTAGTTGATACAATAGTTAGAAGTCATTTCTGTAACCAAGAGAAAGACATTTTACAAAGAGATTCTTCAGATAACATCAGTGGCTATCTGAGTCACCAGCAAGGAGGGTGCTGGTGGGATAAATATTTAAGCCCCACTTTCTTTCCTCCTTCAAATCTCCTGTCAAGGTCTCCCATTGGTTGAACCCACTGGAAGCCAGAGGTCAAGGGGACCACTGTTACAATCCTTACAGGTCAGCCTTTCTAGGCACAGAATAGGGGGTCGGGGGCAAAGAGAGAAAGCATACTGCGAGTGGAGGGAAGCAAAAGCTATCTGGCATATACAGTTATATTTCACTGAATTTTTTTAGAAACTCATCCAGAGATGGGCTGAAACTCTTTTGGAAATACAGAGGCTAATCCTTTTGAATGCAGTTTTTACTGAATCACTTTGTACAGGTAGTGGGAATGTGGATAATGATGGAAGAGAGAGAGAGAAGATACTCTAATGGAGGCTTAGTAGCACTTTGAGAGTTTTGAAAAAGTTTTTAATAAATAGCGTTATTTATTGGAAATGAAATACAAAATTTTACTCTACCAACCAAGAAACATCATCTTTATAAAGTATTTTTACCCAATAGAGAATGTGCACTTGACTGAAGCTCAAATGAAGAACTGGCTCAGCTTTCTTTCACCCAGATGTCCTTGAATCACCTTCACCTCTCGGACTAAAAGTTTCTTTACCTAAAAGCATATCTGCTTTTAGATAGGTGATTATATACAGAAATCACCTTCATTTCTTCAGAAACTTTTTGGGGAGTAAGTGAGACAATAAATAAGGCAGCAAGTAATATCCTGCAAAGGCTATACTATTTAATCAAAGTTGGTAGAATAGTGAGTGATTCTTACTAGAAAAATACAAAGAAAAAAATCTTTCTTCCTCAAACCGTGGAAGGAAGGTTTGCTCCCATGAATCTTTTTACTTGGTTTGAATTTTTCAAGAAAGACCAACATAGAAGCTAAAAACAAGAAAGGTGAAGACAGGTCCTCCTGCCATTACACAGTTTCCAAAGTCCCAATTGTAAAATATGATAATAAGTTATTAGTCAATCTTTGTTTATCTTAATGAGATAGCTATTCTCTGTGGGATTTGTTCATACCGTACAGGAAAAATCCTTCAGAATCTCCCACATGAAGGTTGCAAGTGCAAATAATGGCCAATATTTGTGGAGTTTCCTTCTTGGCCAGTTAAAAATTTCCTCTGGCTTTAAAGAGCATGAAGTCTTTACAGAAGGTGTCAACAGTGATTTATTAAAAGCTGAGTTAATTGTCTCTCAATTTAAAAACCTTGCATACGACATAATCACTTTCTTCCCCCACCTCCCCCGCCACCCCTGCCAACACACACAAAGAGGGAGCTGCTTCTTCCACGATTCTCAAGACAGCTTCATCCAGACACTGGCCATGGTGAAATTTCAACTGTTTTCTTTAGAAATTTTTTGTTCTGGAGGATGGGGCATGGAGTATAACTAAGCAAGTATGGTGCTCACCCAAGAAAGCTTCAATATGAGAAAAACAAGGGTGTGTGTATGCGTGTGTGCATGTGTGTGTGTGTGTGCTGTGAATATATTAATGTGTTAATAACTCTCTGTGTACCTGTATGAAACAAGAAAGCTTATCAGCAGCAGAGCAGTGAGAGGCCATACATAAACTCAGCTTTCTGTGATGCTTAGCACTAGTTAGACTTTGACTTTATCAGGTTTGTTGTGCACTTGCTTCTTCTGGGCTCATAAACTGAATAGAGGGAATCCAGAGAAGGGTCACAGATGAGCTCAGAACACTTCGAAATTGGGAAGTGAGACCCAAAAGGCAGTATTTAGGTAGTAGCAAACGTGGAGAGAAGAGAGAGACCTAGCTGGAGGTCATGCCAACATCTTTAACCACATGAACTTCCTAGACACCAGTGATCTTGTCTCCTCCAGTTCTTCTAGAGATAATTAAATAGAAGTTGAGCATTTAAGACACAGTTGTTATGGCTTAGTTGTTGGTATTAAGGGTAATGAGTACTCCTAAACTGCTCTTCTTAGGATTATGATCCTTGTATTACAAAAGCTTAATGATTATGCTCTGAACCATTTTAATCTGTAACAAGACAAAAATGATTTATCCCAATCTTCATTCTGCACCACTTAAGATGCTCAGAATATAACCTGCTTCAATCCAGATATCTATAGGATTCTGTATTTATTTGAGGATATCTATGTTTAGAAATAAAAGACATATTCTCCTCTACATATTTCTATAACATTCATTCAATACCAGGAAGTTTTTCTCTTTCCTTCTGAAAACTTTCTGATTTATATGGACACTAGTTTTTTTTCTCAGCATCACCTGACTGCTTCACCCCAGAAGGAAATATCAATATGAGAAAAATAACACTCCTGATATGATTTAAAAAAACCATTACAAATACTTAAGGCATTTTCAACAACAAAAAACCATTGAAGGCTTAGCAAATGATAGAATATACACATCTCTGTCTCAAGCCAGTAGTGTTACTGTAAATATTGGAATGTTTAAGCAGGGACATGTTTTAAGAGTGCATTTAAAGCAGGGTTTCTTACTGTCAACACTATTGGCTATTTGGGGTGCGTTATTCCATTTTATTGGAGGAGGGTGTCCTTTGAACTGTGGGATGTTTAGCTGCATTCTTGACCTCTAATCAGTAGGTGATAACACCCTACCCTCACCCCACCTACACTCCATGGCTTCACCTCCCTCTCCAGGTTATGACAACCACAGATGTTTCCAGACATGGCCAAATGCCCTTTGTGAGGTAAAACGGCCTTCATTTGAGAACTGATGATCTAAGTAGACAACCCTAACTACCCTTATTTTGTGACTAAAATAAAATAGAAAATTTGGGGCTCTAGGTCACGAAGATTTTTTTTGCCTTGAAACTCTTGCATCAGCAGTTGTAATTATTACTAGTATTTGGTAGGCACAATGAAAAGCCCCCAAGAATCTGGATGTGAGTGAACTAAGATTTTTTCCTTAGAGACTTAAACCCTAATATGAATGCACAGATATGCAGAGTCACATAGCCGTTTAATTTCCATCATTCCAGGCAGAAAGTCCCTAGCAATTCTCCATTAAATGAGAGCCTGATTTAGAACCTTGAAAGAAGTTTCTAAATTCCTATTTCTAGCACATGTTGTATCTGGACATCTATAGAAGCATCTTGTGTACCAAAACCTATTGGAAGGATCTTTTAAACTTCTTCCCCAGTATGCCAATTTCAGGCTGGCAACAAGATTTGCAAAGAAAATGGACTTTAAACAACATTACGAAAGCCTTTTCTGCATCTTTTGAGACCATCTTGTGGTTTTTGTTTTTAGTTTTATGTGATGAATCACATTTATTAATCTGTGTATGTTGAACCAACCTTGCATTCCAGGGATAAAGCCTACTTGATCACTGTGGATTAGCTTTTCTATGTGCTGCTGGATTAAATTTGCTAGTATTTTGTTGGGAATTTTTGCATCTATGTTCTTCAAGAATATTGGCCTGAAATTTAAAATTTTCTTTTTGTTGTTGTTGTTGTGTCTTTGCCAGGTTTTGGTGTCAGGATGACGCTGGTCCCATGTAATTAGTTAGGGAGGAGTCCCTTCTCAATTTGTTGGAATAGTTTCAGTAGGAATGGTACCAGCTCTTCTTTATACATGTGGTAGAATTCAGCTGTGAATCCATCTGGTCCTGGGCTATTTTTGGTTGGCAGGTTTTTTATTACTGATTCAATTTTGAAGCTTGTTATTGGTCTTTTTAGGGATTCAATTTCTTGCTGTTTCAGTCTTGGGAGGTTCAATGTGTCCAGTAATTTATCTTTTTCTTCTGTGTTTTTAAACCTTGTGTGCAGAGAGGTGTTCATAATAGTCTCTGATGGTTTTTTGTTTTGTTTTGTTTTGTTTTGTTTTCCTGTGGGGTCAATGGTAACATCTCCTTTATGATTTCTGATTAAATTTATTTGGATATTTTCTCTTTTTTTTGCTTAATTAGTCTAGCTAACTATCTTATTTTCAAAAAATCAACTCCTGGATTCATTGATTTTGTTGTATGGTTTTTCATGTCTCAATTTACTTTAGTTTAGTTTTGATTTCGATTATTTCTTGTTTTCTGCTAGCTTTGTGGTTGGTTTCCTCTTGTTTCTCTAGTTCCTCTAGTTCCAATGTTAGATTGTTAATTTGAGATCTTTCTAACTTTTTGATTTGGACATTTAGTGCTATAAACGTCCCTCTTAACACTACTTTGGCTGTATATCAGAGATTCTGATATGTTGTATCTTTGTTTTCATTGATTTCAAAGAATTTCTTGGTTTATGTCCTAATTTATTTGCCCAATGGTCATTCAGGAGCAGGTTGTTTAACTTCCATGTCATTATATGGGTTTGAGTGATTTTCTTAGTATTGATTTCTATTTTTATTGTACTGTGGCCTGACACTGTTGGTAGGAATGTAAGTTAGTTCAGCCATTGTGGAAAGCAGTGTGGCAGTTCCTCAAAGAACTTAAAAGAGTATTACCATTCAACCCAGCATCCCATTATTGGGTACATACCCAGAGGAATATAAATCATTCTACCAAAAAGAGACATGCATGCTTGTGTTCATCATAGCATTATTTGCAATAGGAAAGACACCGAATCAACCTAAATGCCCATCAACAGTAGACTGGATAAAGAAAATGTGATGCATATACACCATGGAATACTATGCAGCCATAAAAAAGAAAGGGATCATGTTCTTTGCAGCAAGATGAATGGAGCTTGAGGCCATAATCCAAAGCAAACTAACACTGGAACAGAAAACCAAATGCCACATGTTCTCACTTATAAGTGGGAGCGAAACAACAAAAACACGTGGACACCAAGAGGGGACCAACAGCCACCAGGGCCTACTCGAGGGTGGAGGATGGGAGAAGAGACAGGATCAAAAACTACCTGTAGAGTACTATGCCTATCACCTGTGTAATCTTTACACAAAACACCCAAACACACAGTTTACCTATATAACAAACCTGCATATGTACCCACAAACAGAAAATAAAAGTTATTTTTTAAAAGTATACGATGTTGAAGCTTAGCATCAACCTGCCTAAACAGGTATATTTTGCCATCTTAATTCCACATCTGATTTCCTTTCATTCTCAGCTTAAATGTCTGCTCTACTAGAAACTGTTCCATCAATAAATTGAAACTTGCTTCTTTCCATGTATTCATCATCTCTAGGAGTCATTCTTTTACTCCAATTCACTTCATTATGTAATTATGGATCCCAGTGTTGCCACTCATCATTGATTTTCATAGCCTTATTGAGCCATAACAATCACTTCTAATACTGCTTCTACCAGTTTTAAACTTGATCTCTTACCATGTCTTACCTTTTGATCAATTGTCTCCATTTCCTAATGGCTTAGGTCTGGGAAGTCCAAATATTCCCCTAGAAATGAGCAACAGTAAATTTTAATCCTAGATTTCAAAAGTAGGGGCAGTCTTTACCACAATGGTGGGATTCAGGGATTAAAGTGGAACAAATGGCATTGGATGTTTCTTTATTCCAGAATAATAAATATATGATCAAAAATGTATGCAATATTTCTCTCCAAATACATTATATAACTAAACAGAGACCAAAGCCTAACCATTGTATTGAATAAAGAATCAAAAGATTGCTGTATGTGTGCTCCTGGCATTGCTTCATCAGAAAGAACCATGGCTGAATAAAACAATGTGGATGCCCCTCCTCCTCCTCTGACATTACAGCCAGAGACTTCCTACTCATATTTTGTAGTTGCCAGAACTTTTCTGCTTAAATCAAAATTAGTTTTGTTACAAATAAGAGAAAGCTCCTATTATATCTTAGGCTAAAAAGGAAATGTGGAAACATGCAAGGGTATTTCATATAACCCAAAGACAAGAAGCAGCAGAACTAGAAGAAGCCTTCCAAATGGTAGATGCTCCTTCCCTATGCCCAGCTGGGGCTCTGTGCAGGATATCTTCATTTGTTCCTCCAGGTCTACTCTCTCCTCTTCTTCTCGCAGCTGTCTGCCCCTGGAGCATAATCTATATGAATGCCGTCACATGGCTTTCATGCCCTCTGGGTTCTGGTTAGATTCAGCCAATGGAGAGTCTTGGCAGATTAGTGATGAAGAAGAGAGTGAGAGTGGAGTATTTGGCACCCTTCTGTAGGTTCCTGTCAGTCGATTACTTCCCTTAACCACAGACCTATTTTCCTGATCCATATGCAGTTCCATATGAGGAATTATTAGAATCTTGCATTTCTCATTACAGCTACTACTCCTTCCACTTATTCTGCTAATTAAGCCCTCTTTAAATTAGCTGTATTTGAGTATGACATCTGTTTCCTTCTTGGAGCCTAATTGACATGCTGATAGAAACTCTTCTCTTCATCTCTATCTCTGCGACTACTGACTCTCTCTAACTGTGTGTGTGTGTGTGTATGTGTGTGTGTGTATGTGTCTGTCTCTGTCTTTTGCTCATTACCCCTCTCCATCACTCTTCTCTATTCTCGTAGATGGAGAAGAAAGAATATCACTTTAGCTCCTTTATATCTTCCCAGTTCTTGTGCCAACAGGACTCAACTGTAATAGCAATCATTAATTTATTTTTTAGTATAGCCCATTCCCTTTTTCTAAACTTAAAAATGTATTATCTCATTAATCCCAACAATAAACCACTAGTTCTATTATCATGTAAATTCACAGATGACAACATTGAGGCATAGAGAAATTGAATAACTTAATTATTCAATAATTAAGTCACATAATGCACATAATGAGAGGAAGAACTGAATTCTAACCTAGGCAGACATATTTCAGAGTATATATTCTTAACTACCATTTTTGGCCATCTGATATTTAACTTGGACCATCTTGGGTTGAATGGTCAGTATTTATTACTCAACTTGACAATGATGGGTTGATGAGGGGGCAAGATACCATGATTTACTTTCCAATGAGTTGGGCCTTTGGGAGAAAACTTCCTGAATAGGGTACTAGGCAAAACAATAAAATTGGCTAAAACATTTCTTATATTTCACTAGGCTGGGTATGTTATCCACACTTTTTCATATCCCTTGAAAAAGTTTCCAAAGAAAATGTGTATTCTGTATCATTGTTTTTGGTGCCTAGTATGGTGCTTCATACAGAGTAGATGGTCAATAAATATTTGTTAAATGAAATAAGTATAAATACAAATGTATGCATAATGGTATCTCTTGTATACACATGTCTTTAACCATTTTCTCCCTCCTGTGATGATGGATATATTATGAAAGTTACATCACAGAATGTGAGGATATTTTATTAATTTCTCCATGTTGGGTAAAATCCAAGTTTCAGTAAAGAAGAAGATGATGCATAGTTAGGGATTATGGCATTGCCACCCTAAGTTTCTTATTTTGGATCAAATCTGGAATTCATAATAAATGCAAGACTGCACAATTATCAACAAGGTAAGATTTTTCAAAAGTGTTGAAACTGTACAGACTTGTTCTCTCATCTTCCAAGAAAAGATGTTTGTATCAACTTAAAATCAGATGAAAATGCCCCATATTAACCTGTATTATAATGACGACATTACTAACATTTTAGCCACCAGTAATTAACCAAAGATATTGGGGAGGCAGTAGAGATGGGTGCTCATAGTGATGGGAGGAAAAATCGGTGGTGGTGGATATTATTGCACTATTTAAAAGGCAGGTCTTCTGCGCTCCTGGGACCCTGGCTGGAGTAGTGGCCCATGCCAAGTTTTTTAAGTAAAGAAGGCCAAATGGTAGTTGAGTGAAATTTGATGTTTTGCTTAGTTGTCTCAGACATGTTTACTTTAGTAAAGGGTTATGGAAAGGTTGAATCAATAAACACTTTCTTTTCAGTCAGCAGACTTGCCATGGACATCAGTAGTTCTGCTTAAAATGAAACTGGTATTTCTCCATGAATGGAGCCCTTCCTTGTTTCCGCGGAGAAAATGAGATACCATAGATGTTAAGGTTCCAGCTAGAGACATTGGTACTTTTCATTTGATTCCACATAAGATTTTGAGAAGCTGGTAAATGAGAACACAAAGAATAAGGTTGTTTTCTGGTCCTTACAGTCATTTTCAGTAAGAAATAATAACTATGTTGTGTAAATATTTTATTATTTATATCCACTAACTTGTTCACTGTATCAAAACAAATGAGGATAATTTCTGTAATCTTATAGCCCTAGCTCAAAAATGGATTTTAGGTCTTTTGTTCTAGTTTTACTTTAATCTTTCCATATAGAAAGCCTTTATAAACCAGCAAACTTAATTCTCCCTGATAGCATTGTCTTGCCACATGTCTCTAGTAAAAATAATGCAAAAATAGATAAACTAGGAATTTGGAGCCTTAAAAATAGCCATAAAAATAAAAAAACACAAGATGAAAGAATAAATTTTTTCTGCAAATGCAACTATTAGACAATGAAGATAAATTGGTGAAATAAAATATATTTTCCAAATTTTTCACTTTCCTACTTTCCCAGATTTACCTAATTGATTATGCTGACTGAGTAAAAATTCATTTATGTAATCTTAATTCTGAACGTCATATATAAACACATGACAGGCTTGGAATCCTCTTGTCTTTTGTGGGCATGACTGGCTGCTGTAATATACATGCATAACAAAGCCACTGAACAGGGAAGTTGAAAACAATATGATTTTATGGTGTTTGCAGTTTGTTTTTAAAGAACTTTACTTCTTATTATACCTTTGACATCTAGTCACCATTATTAGCCCGAGAGCTTGGTTTTCGGCAGACAAAAGCTTTCAGACATCTTCTTGGACCTAGTTCAACTTGACCATAATAAGGTGTTTGTTTAATTTCTTCCCCTGTTTTGCTTATCGGGTACCCACAAAACACAGGTGCAGATCAAGTGCTATAGTTTTCCCCCTTGTTCTTGAAATGGAAGAAAATTATGAGGAAGTATTTAGTGAATTGGAGAAGGCCCAAAAGCTGGCAGGAAAGCTGGGCCATGACACCCAGATTATCATTGCCAGTGAAACCAACCTTGGTGGAATCATCTCATTTGTGCTCCAGAGTTAGACGGCAAAGGCAGGGAAGGCGGAAGAGCCTGGTTATGGACCAGAGATGAATTGGAGGTGTCTGATTCAGGATATGCAGAAAATCCAACAGCTCTGTTCTATCAATATGAAGAAGAGGCCAAGATGTTGCTGAAGGAAATATCCTAGCCACTTGGAATGATGCTATCAGAAGAAGTAAAAAAACGATCCTGTATTGCACATTTGAAGTAGGATATTAAGTACAGTAAGAGTGAATAACTTGAGAATACATTTACAATTTATTTTTGTAAGCAAATGGTGTTCTCAAGATAATTTTTGTGGTTCTTTTAATATTTACTTTTCACATTTAATTTTTCTTAGTGTTGGTGACAAATTGTCATAAACAATCAACGTTCTAGTCTGATCTTTCGTTTTAGCCTTTCCACTGTCTTTTTCTCCATGTCACTTTATGAACAGAGGCTGCAGTTTTGAGGGGCTTGGAAAGTTGATGATAATAACCTGTCTGAGGGGCTATATATAAAAATAATCCTGGAAAGACGAATGTGCAAAGATGTTTATGACAACCTGATAGTGAAAAATTGGAAATGTTTAAAAGTCGAATTGCTGGAGATGTGTCAAATAAATCATAGTACAGTTAAATAGGGCAACACTCTACAGCTATTTAGAACAGTGAGGTAGAGCAACATGAATAGATATGGGAATACACTTAAATCACATTTTGATTTAGCATATGTTTGAGTATTTTTGGAAAAAAAAATAAGCAAAATCTTTATAGTATCACATTTCCTGGTGGTAGAATTATGAGTGACTACAAAACTGGCCACAGATTCTTCCAGTGTGCATCCTTCTATCAAATATGGGAATCTATTTCTCTACTCCTTGAATCTGGGTTGCCCATGTGAATGGCTTTTCCAATAGACTATTGGCACCAGGGACACAATCAGAGGCTTGAAAAGGGCTTGTACACTGGAACTTGCCTTCTTGCTTCTCCTGGGAACCCTGCTACTGCCACCATGAGAATGAAGCTGGACAAGCCTAATGGATAATGAGACACTTATGGACCAGCCACCTCTAAACAGTGCCCAGAAATGCAGTCACCTAACTTCATAGAAGTAGAAAAATATCTCAAGTGAGTCCAGCCTAAATTTCTGACCTATGGAAAAGCAAGCTAAATAAATAGTTGCTATTATTTTAAGCTATAAAATTTTGGGATGGTGTGTTATGCAGCAAAACTAATGAAATGCCTATATGTGTGCATGTGTGTTTGAGTGTTTATGTGCATACACATGTTTCTGAAAGGATATAAACCAAAATGTTAGGAGTATTTTTCCATTATCCTAAGTAGTGAAATTATGGGTAAATTTTACTCTTCTCTATCTGGGCTTTCTACCTCCCTCCTTCAATAATCAGAGTTTACCCTTGTGATTAAAAACAAACACTTTTTTTTTTAAAGAAAAAACCTAAAATTGGAACAACTGCCTTAGGAAAAGGAAGACTGATGAACATGTTTTTTTTTTTTTAAGTATTTCCAAAATGCTTTTTCTTGATAGTCTTATTATACTCTGGCAGATGTTATTGTTTAAAGCATAGGAAAAAATAGACACTGAGCCTACAGTAGTGCCAATTAAGTTTCTCTCCATGTCTACGTCTCTTTGTCTCTTTGCCTTCTTTACAACAATGAGAAAAATAAAAAACTAAGATGCCTAACACAAATGATGTTTTGTAAGTGTCGATGCTCATATTTCTCATGCTTTGGTTTTGAGCAATCATTTATTAAACATAAAACAAAAATGAGAAAGAGTGAAAATGAAAAACAATTTGATGCCTGATGGGCTTGATACCAGAATGATAACATAGGTGACTGGAGAAGGTAATGGAACATGAGGTGATATGGTTTAGATCTGTGTCCCCACCCAAATCCCATGTTCAATCGTAATCCCCTATGTTAGAGGTGGGGCCTGGTAGAAGGTGATTGTATCATGGGGGTGGACCCTTCATGAATGGTTTAGCAACATCATCCTCTCAATGCTGTTCTTATGATGGTGAGTGAGTGAGTTCTCACGAGACCTGATTGTTTAAAAGTGTGAGGCACTTCCCCCCTGTCTCTCTTCCTCCTTCCCCGGCCATGTAAGATACCTGCTTTCCCTTCGCCTTCTGCTGTGTTTGTAAGTTTCCTGAGGATGCCCCAGAAGCAGAAACCACTATGCTTCCTGTACAGCCTGCAGAACCATGAGCCAATTAATCCTCTCTTCTTTCTAAATTACCCAGTCTCAGGTATTTCTTTGTATTTAGCAGGATCAGAATAGACTAATACACTAGGCAATGGGTTAAGTGGTGAAAGAAATTTTCAGAAGCAGAAGGGACACTTGCCAGATAAGAACTGGGTAGACTTCTTTTGCACTGGGCCTTGAAAATTGATGTAAAGCTTATTACACTCATCACATTTTTTAAGGATGAGAGATAATAAAGAAACCACAACAGAAACTCCAAGTGGCCTACCAGTGAACCACAAATATCTCCTGAGTGAATAAGTATTCACTTTTATACTTTACATAATCAGACTGTGTTTTTTAAATTCCCTGAAGATTTGCTATCTCATTCTTCTTGCCAGCTTGATTTGTATCTTGAACGTCCAATTGCTACTTTATAGGCTGGATTATCAGCTCGTTGAGGAATAGTCCCTTCCCAAGGTAATTTTGAACAGATTTCTTCACTTCTGTCTGAACCCTATTTTTGTATTATCCATGAGGCTTAATCTTCAATTTATATAGAATATGTAGACGATTTCTTTCAGAGTTTAGGAATGCACACTTGCCAGGTGCAGGAGGCTGAGTCATTTGCAAAAAGATTGAGCCTAACAGAGAACATCCAATAATTATTGTGTGGATAAGAGCTGAGGGTAAATCTAACCTGTGCGGTTGGTTTTTCAAATCCTATTCTTAAATCTCACAGTTAACATTTCTACTTCTTATTTTGGTTATTAGGCCAATATTTGGGGGTTGGAGTATAGGTTCATTGAGCCAACTACCGTATGCTGTTCTGCTGGGAACATCTTGAAGATTTCATTGCATATACCTCTTATGTCACTGTGTTTGTTTTTCAAACAATTTGACATTTTAAGCCTTCAGCAGCCTGGAAAGTTTGCCTTCCAGATGCAATTTCTCTGAACGCCAATTTCCATGTGGTCAATTTCTGCCCCCCTTTCAAACTGTGAGGCAAATCCAAATCCCTAGCTGACCATACTGACTGTCTCTGAAACGCAATTGCCTATCAGGGTTTCACCCAGAGACCGCCAAATACAGTTTTCCACAAACTCACCTAGCCAGGCTGGTGGTGTCTGAAGGCTCAGCCAACAGAGAGACCTCACTTATTTTCTTACTGGTACCAAGTCTTTTTATTCCCCCTAAATGTCATATAGGATCCATCTTCTTGTGCTGGCACATCAATCTTTTAGTTCTTGGTTTATTTCTTTTGAACATGGAAAATACTAACTTACTACAAGAAATATCTCCCATGCTATAGACATTAGCTTTCTGGAATCATATACTTCATGTTATTGTTGTTATTTTCTCATGATTTTCAACGACATTCTGTTTCTTGTTCTACTTGCTAATAAGGGAAATTTAATTTAGAACTAGGTGAACAACGAAGTCAAATTTACTCAGATGCAAAACGGGCATAACACAGTACCTGCTGAAAATGTATAGAGAAAGAAAGTAGATTATTGGTTGCTTGGAGCTGGAAGTGGGAATGTACCTTGATTATAAAGGTCATGCGTGATCTTACCGGGGTGATGAAAATGTTCTAAAACCATGTATTATGGTGATGGTTGTACACGGTGCAGTAAATTTGCTAAAAGCATTAAGTTGTACATTTAAAATGGGTAAATGTTTAGGTATATACATTATACCTTAATAAAATCATTTAATAGAGGGAAAGTTGTACCTGCATAAGATTCTTTTGATAATTAATTAAAATTGTCTATGGAAAATATCTTCTGGGCTTTAACAAGTAACCTGTAATCTTAACCAAAATCAGTACTATGTCAATAGTAATAAAAGTCATAAAAGTACTAATAGTCCATAAAAGTCAACTCATTTTCAAGATTCCTCTCGCCCTTTGGCAACTATACTTCACATACGCATACTCACACTTACGCATACCTTGACCTGTAGATGTGATTCATTTAGGTGCTCTTGGAGTTTAACTTGTTCTCAGCTTTCATCTCTGTTATCTGCTTTCTTTTCACCCAGTCTAGCACCAAAAGTCTATTATCGGAATAAAAAGGCTTCAATTTCTTCCTTTTAAACTGTGATGGTTAATATTGTATCAACTTGATTAGACTGAAGGATGCAAAGTATTGTTCCTGGGTGTGTTTGTGAGAGTGTTGTCAAAAAAGATTAACATTTAAGTCAGCAGACTGGGAAAGGCAGACCCACCCTCATCAGTCAGAGTGGGCACCATCTAATCAGCTGCCAGTGCCGCGAGGATACAAGCAGGCAGAGGAGGGTGGAAGGACTAGACTGGCTTAGCCTTCCGGCCTCCATTTTTATCCCGTGCTGGATGCTTCCTGCCCTTGAACAATTGACTCAAAGTTTTTCAACTTGGTCTAAGGGACTCTTGGACCTTCAACCACAGACTGAAGGCTGTACTGTCAGCTTCCCTACTTTTGGGGTTTTGGGATTCAGGCTGTCTTCCTTGGTCCTCAGCTTGCAGACGACCTATTGTGGGACCTCACCTTGTGATCGTCTGAGTCAATACTCCTTAATACACTCCCCTTCAGATATACATCTGTCCTGTTAGTTCTATCCCTCTAGAGAACTCTAATACATAAACCAAATCTTATCTCTTCAAGAATTGTGCATGATTTTTGCTAGACTCAGTCACCATTTTACCAACATACTTCCAAAAGATGAGCGGCCCCTCTAGGTTATTTTTCTCACACTCAAAGCTTCAAAGATTTTTGTAGCTTTAAACTCCACAAATGCAAAATGGATTTCTCTCCATTTCACCTATCCCAATGTTTATTAATATTTTTTTCTCCAGAGACCTCAGAATTATCTTTGACTTGTTTCTTGCTCCTGACTTACAGAAAGTCCCACAAACCCATTAAGTTTGCTCTTGAATAACTCTCTGTCTCCCTTTTGACTCCTTCCCCACTCTGTTTTTTTAACATCTTATGTAAGGGTGATAGTGAGAAGAAAACACTAATTTCATTGCTCTACCAATTTTGTCTACGGTATCCTGATTCCCTCGCCAGATTAATGCTCCTAAATGACCGATTTTTGTCATCTTTCTTCTTCTCATAAACCTTACTTATTCAGTATTGTACTCAATCTACATTTATTAAAAAATGTTAAATCTAAAAACAAAGTCTGAAAACCCTCTCTCTCTCTCTCTCTCTGTGTGTGTGTGTGTGTGCATGTGTGTGTGTGTGTGTGTGTGTGTGTGTGTGTTAGTGTGCAGGTATACAATATTTCATCCCTCCCTCAAAACTCAGAGTTCACCATAGTGAGGTAGAGAACCTGAGATGTCTGTGGTAAAGAAACGCTTTACATGCAGTTTCATACAGAATTTATTACGGTGTTTTGAACACAGAATACTTTAAAAGCATCTTCAGATTCATCTTGTGCAGGACTGTAGAGTGAAATATTAGGCTAAAAAATACTATCTAGGCCGAGCACAGTGGCTCATGCCTGTAATCCCAGAGCTTTGGGAGGCCAAGGCGGGCAGATCACTCGAGGTCAGGAGTTCAAGACCAGCCTGGTTAACATGGTGAAACCCTGTCTCTACTAAAAATATAAAATCATCCAGATCTGGTGGTGAGTGCCTGTAATCCCAGCTGCTTGGGAGGTTGAGACAAGAGAATCACTTGAACACAGGAGGTGGAGGTTGCAGTGAGCAGAGATCATGCCACTGCACTCCAGCCTGGGCTGTTAACAGAGCGAGACTCCATCTCATACCCCCACACAAATTATCTAAATATGAGACTCAGTAGGTGAGGAAAATGTTTAATTTGACTTTTCTCTATCCCAAAGTGGAAGAATTTCGGTTCACCTCATTCAAATTTGCCCGTGTCCCTAACAGGTTTAAGTCTTTCACCCTTATTCAGCTTGGTTGCATATTTTTTGGAAGTTTTATTTCCTTCTTATCTTTTGTGTCCTTGAATCATTTCAGGACATTTCCCTGAGGAGGTGGCTATGACGGTAGAACTTACAAGACTTCAGTGGACGTAAGGTAAGCATTTTTTCAAATGATTGTTCAAAATTGATTTTTCAAAATGATTGTTCAAAAATGAGCCCAGGTAATCATGCCAGAGTGTGGTAATACAAATACAGAAAATTTGATTTTTCACCAGAGATCCACTCACTTTTTCTAGGTTGGCTACAGATAACTTAAATTTTAATTAAGTTAAAATTTAACTTAAGTGTCTGCTCTACGCCCATTCATATTATGAAGGTAGCATCCATTGTGTAAATACGTGCAGCCAAGGCCAGGTATTGGCCAGATCACTGATGGAATAAAACGATGTCTCACACTGAAAGCAAGACGTCATTACTACTTAATCTTTCTAGGAAAACAGTGTCACACAAAAACATTTGAATCTATAATTGGCATCTTTAAAGATGCTTGCCATCTGGACCTCACTTGGTTTAATTAGTCATTGCAGGGTGGCGGTTCTCTTGTAAAAACCTTGCACTCCATTAACCTTGACTTTTCACACATTGACATTTCAAGCCCCTTCTTTTCTTTCAAATGGTGGAGTGGACACATTTCCATTTAATAAGAGTCCACCTCGGGGTTCATGAGCCAGACGCTTGTTATTTGGCAAGGCCACTCAGCCCAAGTCTATAAATTCTGGCAGCCAGGAAAGGTTGCAGGCAGCTAAAAATGGCAAGAGAGCAGGAGTCATGGGATTCGCCCCACCCTTCCTTTAGAGATTTCCAAATAGCATGGTGAGCAAGGATTGGGAAGGGTAGCTGAGAGAAATAACACATAGTAATGAACCTGAATAAAACCTAAGAGTGATTCATGCACTAAGGCAATTTTATTCAGCTGTGGACAGCTACTCCAAGATGGATCATTTAGAAATTTCTGTAGCTGAGACATTTTAGACTAGTATACCATTTTTTTTTTTTTTTTTTTTTTTTTTACTGTTTAAGTGAAGTACTGTTAAACTTGGGGATAAGAAAATAAGGTTTCCTATATTTCAGGACAGTCTGTAACATTCAATATTGTCCTTCTTATCATTTTCGATTCCCTTTGGTGATTGATTATTTTCTGCAAGTAGATGTCAGGACAGTAACCATGGTTGTTCAATAGAATATCTGTACCTGTTTTACACAGTGTTTTTGTTTGTTTGTTTGTTTTAAGTTGGAAGCTATGTAGTGGAAATGGCCATAAGATATGGTAAGAATGATGTCAAGGTAGTTACAGAAAGATCAACAGTCTTGCCTTTTGTGGTCCAAGGAGAATCTCTGTTTGTAGATTGTAAGGATTCTCTTGGGGCTTATTGAAACAAAAAAATGTTTTCTCTTATACTTATCTTCTAACACTTTATTTGTAACATTATTTCTATGTTTTATTAGTACATTTATCATCATGCCTAGTTATTAAAGCAAGCTATGTCTTCTTATAGGACATTGAATCATTTCTTTACATTTTTCCTTATTTTATTCCTTTAATAACCACTTATTATGCTAGACTTCTGACAATAATCAAAGTTAGAAAATTTAAGTTTTAAATTTTAACTCTATTCACTGAATCCTGTATATGGAATAACATCAATAGAGACAGTTGCCAGTGAGCAATAGTGTGGTAGAGATTAAATTTGCTAAGGTATGCACAGGATACCTTTTTGCAGTAGTTCTCCAGTGTGCATGGCTAAACTTATCAGTATCCCTAAAACATAGCTATCATGCTGGGCATAGATGCAGCTCTAGCAATAACATATTAACTAACCAGTTGATTAATTAGCTCTAGCTGCGGTAGCCAGTTGGGATATTTTAGAACTGAAAAAATAAATATACCATGGGCCTCCTCAAATAGGCTCCATGCATTATTTAAATCAAGAGGCTAACTACTGCCATGCACTAATGCAATATGATCACTAAGGCAGTGTGTTCCATCTTTATTTTGTGGACATAATGGCCATGCTTGAGTACATTATGAGGTATAAGTACCTGAAGGAGGGTCTCCAAGCCGCTAGGGAGAAGCATGTGAGCATTAGGTGGCTTGGAGTATGGACTTCAGTAAAATTGCAATCAAACCCTAAGATTATTAGAAGGTATTGACACAAAAACCTCTTTACAAGTCTTTCCAGAGCATGTATATTTTTATAGCAGCCGCCTATGAAGGCACTTTACTTTCAATTTTATACCAGTTATCTATTGTCACAGTAATACTACATAGCAAATCATATCAAATCTGTGTGGCAAAAGACGATAAGAATTTTCAAAATCGCGAGTCTTGGAGTTGGTGGTTTAGTTGGGCTGGACTCACCTGGCTGGATCCCTGGTCTCAGATGGGACCACTTTCATGTCTGGCAGTTAAATGACTGTCAGCCAGGGCTAAGATAGCTACTGGGCCTGTTTGCTCAATCTCTAGCAGGATAGCCAGGAGTGTTTTTATGGCAAAGGTAGAAAAAGTAGAAGTGCACATGACCTCTTGTGGCCTGGGCTCAGAACTAGTGAACCATCACTTCTATAGCATTTTATTGACTGAAACATGTCACAGATCCAGAGTGAGCAAATGGAATCTATAGATGTCATCTACTTAAAGAAAGAAATTGCAAAGTGACATGGTAAAGGGTGTGGGAACAACATGGAGTAAAGAACTGTGGCTGATAATTAATTATATGTGTTTATTCTTTATCAGAAATACTTTTATCAGAAAATCTTAATTTTCTCTAACTGTAATTGATTGGGATGTCAAGCTACAAGTAGACATATAAGATGTAAAAATATAGAATTAGAAAACTTATTAAAAAAGTATCTGTAGAGTTGACATACAATTCTGCTCATAGAAAGGGAGAAGAATGCCTTTTCTTAGCTCAATATAGTAAATTCTGTGCCACTTAACAGTAAAATATCAATCAATTTTGGAGATGCCTGGTATCATTTCTAAGAAGAATTGCGAATGTATGCTATGTTAGAACCACGTTCTGGCAGAAGGCTTCCTCTAACCTTTTTGTCCTTTGCTCATTCTCTATTTTTTTTTTTTAACATCCTACGTTTTTTTCTTTAAAGCAAAGTCCTGGTAGGACAAGTAGAGAAACGATCAATCGGTCAATGGGAAACTGGGCTAAATTTTTCTGTCAGCCATGAAATATTTTCAGTGATATAGCTGCAATTTAAAAACTTGAACATGATGCATGAGTTAACCATATTCTAAGTCTTTTATACTAAAGACACCACACACTGGAGAAAATAGATTTCAAATATGTGGAGTCTATTGATTATAAACAAATGAAGTAAGGGCAAAATTTTCCTCAGAATAATTTACAAACACATTTTTATGAAATATTTTATAAAACAATGAGAATAAAGTAAATTACCTTCACAAGTAGATAAGTAATTGTCCCTGTTTGCCCGGGGCTGAGGGTTTTCAGAAACATGGAACTTTCAGGGCTAAAACTTGAAATGTTTTGGGCAAACTGATCAGTCACCCTATTCACAGTATGACTTTTGGAAGAATAGTTAATAATCTAATATTTTGCATGGGTCAAACAAGTTTGATTTAACTGGGTATTAAAGGTGTCTATATATCTTTTGCAAATATAGTAGTTTTATTTCATTTTATATGCACAATTCTAAATTATTCTACTTTACTTTGTTGCCCAAGGTACAAAGTGCAATAGAGCATCTTTTACTTACAGGAGTATTGACTAAAGGAATAAAAATAAATACTTTTGTAGATAAATAACAGAAATAAGATGTCATTATCTTTAGTAATTAAAAAACTCAATCTAACCCATCTATTTTTGTTTTATTCTATGTCAAATAGGGAAATTGTGCTAAAAGATTTCTAAGATGGTTTTGCTATGATGTTCTATAACTCTAAGCTTATATTAAAATGTATTCTCTATTAGAGGAAAAGGTACTTAAGAATTCAGACTCACTTTTAAAGAGTTAAATGTCACTGCAAAATGTTGCTATTTTAACAGAACATTTTAAACCAACTAAGTGTACTAACTACTGTTATTGTTTATTTTCTTTCTAGTCTAGAGATTTTTTTTTTCATTTTAATCTGCCAGAAGGGACCTTCAGGATTTGAGCCTTAACATTGTTCCTAAGACTTGAATTTATTTTTTAATTAGGGTTAAAATAAAAATAAATGTTCACTTTCTAGAGCTATGCAAGTTTGGGGAAAAAAAGAAACTTCCTCATCTGAAAAGATTTAATGGTAATCTATGCTGTAAAAGAGCATTTTGAAAAATATAAAACAAAGAGCTTTCAAAGTGGTCAAAGGCTAATGTAAAGTGATATATTTCAGACCGGAGAGATGGTGTAACTTACTCCTGTCACTGCTGCCTGTTTATTGTGTTTGTCTGGTTGGCCTGGCAACCAGCTCATGCCATTTCACTCATTTTATAACATTCCTGTAAATGTTAGGTAGGCCTGGATTTATTATACACTGTCAACACCTAAAATGGAACCCACTGCTTAACGTAGTTTATTTGGCTGGATGCCCCTGCCTCCTTGAAAAAAAATCGTGTGTGTGCGTGCGTGCGTGTGTGTGTGTTAAAAATCTGTAGTGCCTCCAAAAGAAATGTAGCCCAGGCAAAATTGAAGTTGGGTGGCATGGGCTGTGTCAAATGAGCACTTGAGCCCAGGAGCCGTTGTGTTGTTGGCTGGGAACATCTGACTCACAATATTTGTGTCTTGGGTTTACAGGGACAGAGGACCAAAGCCATGTTTATTGCTGAATTTATCATCCCCAAAGAAACCAGATGGCAATCACTGTTGTCCAGAAAGGCCTCTGAGCCATTGGAGGGTGAATCATAAGACTATTAGAAGTTGGACAGATTTATTTTCTTCTTATTAACATGCTAGTTTCTTCTACTTTATGACAAGGCAGTTTTGATGGAGGCTCAAGAGATACAGTCCTGAAAAGGCTGCATTTTGGATAGCCTTAATTAACTTTATATAAACTATTGAGATGATAGCCGGAGCATTAAGGCAGAACCGATAGGAAGCACCAATCTGATTTAGAAATATTAAAGTGAAATGTGGTCCTCAAGCCAAAACCAGTGACGGCCGACTCAGCCCAGCAATAACGAAAATCACAGACAGGTACCTCTGTTGCTTTGCTCTTGGTCAATCACACATTGAATTAGTGTCCTATTCATTTATTACCCTGCAGGCAGAAGGGGTTGGCTGTTAGCTAGAGTGGAATATTTGCTGATAGCTCTGTTCAGTACAAGGGAACAAGTCATTGAATTTTATAATCTTTTTGGCTACCTAGGATCAATATGGTCATTCAGTCTATTCCCCTGTCACTGTGCATTTTAAACAGGATGATTGTGTGTCTCAGTGAAATCGAAAGTTTGATGGAAATTGTGACACCCTCTTGTTAGGCTTTGCTTGAGGTAATAGTTTTCCGATTTCCTTCCTAGTTGTACATCTAATCATTATTTAAACACCAGAACAAATGAAAAAACTTCTGAGGAGAAAAATTACCACAAGCATTCAGGCAATTTGAAACCAAAGCTGTTCCAGGTAATTGTTTATTTTTATTAGTTGAATAATTATTCTGACATTGCTCAATATAGTTTGAGATTATAAATCATCTTTTAGAAGAACAGCTTAAAGCTGATTATATCAATTGATTAAACTGCATTTTACTCCCATCCCCACATCCAGCTTACATGTTTTATGAATTGAATAGTGAAGGCAAGTTTTTCCTATAAAAGAACAATTTTCCCTCTAATCTCCAGTCTCCAAACCTAATGAACACGGCATAAACTTTCTGAAGAAAAATTGGAAAATTTGTTTTTAGAGCCCAAAAGAGTATGTGTGCCCTTTGACCCAAGACAAATAGACTTCAGGGAATTATCTTAAGGAAAAAATAATAATGTCTGTATGTCTCGTATGTATGATATATGTATGTATATATTTGTAATATATGAACCTATTTTATTATTCCATATGTCAAGTGGGTTTTTTGGAGTATTAATTACCTTAGACATATATAGAGAGATTTCTCTTTTACTTATTCATATGATGTGTGATGCTAAGTTTTTACTATAAGTCTATTTTAAATTATTGGGATACACCTTGCTTGTTCATGGTCATTGGTTATTTACATGAGGACATAAATCTTTGGCATTTGTTTTCACTAATGTATCCCATAACCCAGAATGGTAGCTCATAGTACATGCTCAATGAACATTCGCTGAATGTGTGAATATTGACTTAATTTCCAAGAAATGCCCATTCATGAATAGATAAAATATCATCTTGTATAAAGTGAATTTTTATATAGGTCATACATGCATAGTTCGATCACATAAATTTCTATTGTAAAATTCAAAAGTTTCGCTTTGCTTTATTTGACCATATTGGCCTTGCAGCTGTTTTTTGTTTGTTTGTTTGTTTGTTCGTTTCTTTCTGAGACGGAGTCTTGCTCTGTCACCAGGCTGGAGTGCAGTGGTGCGATCTTGGCTCACTGCAACCTTCACCTCCTGGGTTCAAACAATTCTTGTGCCTCAGCCTCCCAAGTAGCTGGGATTACAGGGACACACCACCATGCCCAGCTAATTTTTTTTGTCTTCTTAGTAGAGTCGGGGTTTCACCATATTGGCCAGGATGGCCTTGATCTTCTGACCTTGCGATCTGCCTACCTCAGCCTCCCAAAATGCTGGGATTACAGGCGTGAGCCACTGCGCCTGGCCATGGCTGTTTCTTTTAAATGCTTGGCCCACCCTCACCTTTAGTCTCAATGCATTGTTCCCTGTCTGACTGGGATACTGTACTTCTGGATATCCACATAGTTAACCCACTTCCTTCATTTCTGCATCTTGTCAAGGAAGCCTCCCTTGACCACACTATTCGAAATTGTAAGTTCTCCCACCCAAACCCCCACCTCTTTCTTTCTATCCTTTATTTTTTCCCATCCTCTATTTTTTCCATACAATGTATCACTTTCAAGGCCTTTATTTAATGGACTTGCTAGTTGATCGTTTGCTTTCTATCTGATTTTATTTTATTTTTATATTGCCCACATTGAGAACAGTATGTGGTATATCATAGATGCTTAATAAATATTTACTAAACAAATAAGTTTTGGAAAAAATACTGTAAGCATTGACTGGTACTGTAAAGTATAAGAAAAATGAAAAAGGTCTGTCAACAGAAAACTAGTTTAAATATTGGTTCTAATAGTAACGTGAGTTTGGATAAATTATTTAAACATTCTCAACCTCTTTTCTCTAATGCCCACAATACAAATAACAATCCTTACTATATAGAATTCTTGTAAGCATGAAATAAGGTAAATGGATGCCCACCATCCAGTGTAATGTCTTGTGCAGAGAAGACACACAATATATACAAATTAAGTTTTACTCAACATGCAATAACATTACGTTTAATTCCTTTAAAAATGTCATACTTGGGGCTGGGCGCAGTGACTCACTTCTGTAATCTCAGCACTTTGGGAGGCCAAGACAGGCGGATTGCCTGAGCTCAGGAGTTCATGACCAGCCTGGGCAACATGGTGAAATCCCGTCTCTTCTAAAATACAAAAAAACTGGGCATGGCGGTGTGTGTCTCTAGTCCCAGCTACTCAGGAGGCTGAGGCAGGAGAATCGCTTGAACCTGGGAGGCAGACGTTGCAGTGAGCAGAGGTCATACCACTGCATTCCAGCCTGGGCAACACAGCGAGACTCCGTCAAAAAAAAAAAATCATACTTGGAAGAAAAGCGTAGGATATAAATTAATAAAAAGTTATAAATGGGAATGTACAGTAATCAGATAAGACATTTTCATACATTAATATGAGAGAAGACCCCTACATATTCTGAGAGATCCATGGAATATGACTGATCCCCATCACATGTTATTGTTTCGAGTATTTGAGTCTAACTGGCTTGTTTTCTCAACCTTAAACAAACCTATGACTTCAAATTTATTCTCCAAGTAATTTTGCCTTTAAGTTATTCACCATTCTGGCCAAACATTACCTGTTTTGTATCCTTCTAAAAATCATGGACATCAAGTGTCATTTGAATAATCTTGCATGTGCAAAAATTTAAAAGCAAGGAATCAATCAAAGTTATAACTCCTTCTCCTTTCCGGGTGGAGATGCAATTTATCCTAAGTACAACAATATTACCGATTCTTTCTGAAAACTCATATGATGGCATTAAAAATACATTCACTTCAAGAAAGAATCTCGGAAGGCTGAGACAGGAGATTCACTTGAACCCAGGAGGAACTGAGCCAAGATCACGCCACTGCACTCCAGCCTGGGAAACAGAGCGATATTGTGTCTCATAAAAAAAAAAAAAGAGAGAATCTCATTACATCCTATCTTATCTGCTGGCCCATTCCATTTTGGTTCTTTGTAATTTATTCAATATACATGATAAAGAAATTTCTGCAGCTCTGCATTAATGACCACGTACATAATGAGATCAAATCTTAATTCTTGGTGACAAACGGAGTAAATATATGGGTAGTTTGTTTAGGCTTTATTTTGAAATGACTAAATAGCCTGCGAAAACAAAGTTTAACAGGCTCATAAAAGTATGCCGTCTACATAACTAATGTGGACTTTGTTTTTATGTTGCCTATTACAGACTATAAACAGTAACAGTGGAGTCTATCTTTTATTCCAAACTGTTGTAAAATGTTCTGGCTGTGACAACATATATACTAAACACACTTTGCAAAGATGTTGCATTTATTTTTGTATTTAAATGAAAGCAATACACTTAAAAATGTAAGATACAGATAAACTTACATTTGAAATGAACTGGAAATAAGAGTTCTAGGTTCATAAAGACATTGCTGCTATATAGGGGAACATTCTTGCACCAAAATTTGCATGTTTCAATTTGCTCTTTAATCGGTGTGTACACTGAAAATCTGACAGCACAGTGGCAGGGCCGTGTCAAGGGAGTCGTGACTGCTCCTTTTAAATGACCTCACAATTTGCTCACTGGTTTTGGGTAATTGGAACAATTTGCTTGGAGAAACCTGTGAGGAATCAGATGTTAATTGACTTTGTCTTTCTTAATCAGCCCCTCAAAAACCAGGCCTAATTTTCCTGACTGTTTCTTAAGCTGTGTGCTGGTGTCCCGTGATACAGTCAAAAGAAAACACACAGGCAGTTGCCTTGGTATCAACTGGCCAAATCTGATTATGACTCTAACTCTGAATGGAGAGATTCCAGGCATTAGCGCAGAAGGGTTTTTAAAAAATACTCATAAATGTGAAATGATACTAAAAAAGTGATTCTGTGATTTACTTACAAGGCAGTAAAAAGGTAACACACATTTAAAATCAGGGTTCAAAACATACTCCGATTCCCTTACTGTGATCTGGAACCATTCAGATATAATAATTGAGCTCAAGTTATTTGAAAGACCCTTCTGTTTGAGTCTTTTAGATCATGCTGTGTATCAGAATTAAGCGTGTTTGATATACCTTGTCACTTGACAATAGCTTCCAAATTTCTGCTTTCCCTTTTTGTCCCGCCCCTCTCAAAGCCCAGCAAATAGAGTTAAAGATGTTCTACATTGTCTAGAGTCTGGTAGATAGGTAGATCACTTCTTTTAGGCCAATCCTACAATTAATATTCTTCATTTTTCCAAACCCGTAATGCTACAAACCCAAGAGGTTTGGTGAAGGATGAAGACAGGAGGACAGGGGAAAATATAGACTAGTTTAAATAATACTGTTTTTTATTCTAAAATAAGTAGATTATTTTGCATAGATCAGCCAGTGTCCCTTACATAATTTATTTCATGTAATTTTCATCATTCTCATATGAGACAGTTACTATTTTATCTTTCCCATGTAAATCCCACTTCGGCCACTCAGTAGATCCAAGTCTCGGGGCAGCTGCCTTAGTCTCTCTCTATCTCAGGTACTTTTAATTCGTACGGTACAGTTAGGTGAATTTACAAATTTCAAGATGTTAAACAACCCTTTGCATTACTAGATTAAATCTAGTTTGATGGTAGTGTAATCTCTGTTATGCAACATCAGATCCAGATGGCTAGTACTTTCTTTGAATTTCTGCATCCAAGTTCATTTATAAATACCTTTTTCCATCTTTTCTCCTTCCTTTACTCTTCTTACATGACTTTAATATCGAGATTATATGGGATGTGTGGAGTGAGTTGAGATTTAGGCTATTCTTTGGAAGATTTGAGTAAGAGTGGTATAATCTTGTACTTGAAATTTTGGGAAAATTTGCAAAACACTGTTTTCTTGGTATTTTCTTTGTGAGAATATTTTAATATGTACCAATTTTAAAGTCTAATTATCAGGCTTTTCCAGATAGTCTCCTTTAGTGCTAATATTTACAAAATTATCCATTTTATCTAATGCTCAAATTTATTGAAAAAGAGTTGTTGATTGCATATTCTTTTTAAAATTTCCATTGTGTTTATATTTATGCATTATTTCCATTTATAATTATTATTTTTGATTGATCTTGAATTCATACAACAATGTGACAACCTTGTAAGGACCTGATATCCTCCAATTTACGTGCTATCAATTTCTTGTGTTTTACTACCGTCCTTTAGAAATTACTTATTTTTATAAATGGTGGCATTAGTATTATTGCCTCAAACCAGATACTGTTTGTTTAGATTTAATACATGTTCACCTTTTTAAAAAAAAAAATTTGTTTTTACATCTTGAATTTCCTCCTAGAAATATTTTTCTTCTCCTTGAAGTATATTTTTAATTTAGTCTATTAGTGGAAAATTTGTTTTCTTATCTGCAAATATTATTATTTTATCCTTGTTTCTTAAAGATGGATTAATTTAGTAGAGTATTCCAGTCTGATGGGTGCTTTCTCAATCTGTTTATTTTGAAGATTCCACTGATTTCTGACCTCTATGGTTGCTTTTAAGAAATCTGCTCTTGGGCTAATTCTCTTTTTTTTCTCTCTCTCTTTGCCAATTGTGCTACAAATTTACGATTTTAAATTTTGTTTAATTTAGGGAAGCTCATCTATAATTAAGGATGCATTTTACTTTCCTTCTCTATTGATTAGTAAGAAACATGCCGTTGTTGAATAACAGCAAAGAAACAACTTAAACCCCTGTAAAAAAATAATGATTACATGCCTCGTTTAATTTTATATAACTAGATATTAAATATGTATTTAGTATAGTGTATAGATACACACATGCATATATGTATCTTAACTATTTTCACTATATCATATTTACTTAAACAAATAGTGGAAATCATAAATAGCTTTAAAATACCTGGTGCTGTGGTGGATGTACTTATTTGGGGGTTTCTGTAGTTTAATATTATGCCCAGAAGAATTTTTAAAAAATCGTCACCCTCATATAATGCTGTATGAACAGGCCATTAAAACACTTTTGAGCCACAGCCAAGTTTTGTACTACAGGGTTGGGATACTCTGAATAAGTATTTGTGAGTTGGGTGCTTAACTCAATCAAACCTCACCACTTGGTATGGTTGTCCATGACATTCCTCTGCTGTTTATCCAGCATAGTAACTAGTTGTAGAATTAAATAAAGAAGGGCATGGAAACTTCAGAGGGAGTTCAAAGAAACAAAATGATGATTAAAGGCTTAGAAAATCAGACCTCTGAGAAAAGCTAAAATGAGCTGGGTTTATACAGCCTGAAGAATGAGTAATTGAAGAGATATTTAATAATAGTTCTCAAATTGATCAGGAAACTTAATTAATAATGATGGTGACTGAGAGTCCCCCGCCCCATGAAGCACAGTCAGGGAATATAGCTTGTGAGTTCAGCACGGGGATATCATTTAACCATAATGAACTGTCTAATGGTAACAATTGTTTAATATGTTAGTTAAATTTGGGGCTGGCTCAGAGACCCCCTTTCTGTAGTTTTATGTGAGCCGCCATCCCTAATTCCCAAACAGAAGAAACTAGGTTTCTCTAGTACTTTGTAATCACCATTATAGCAATAGCTGCAATTCTACAAATACCCCATGAACAATTTAGTGTGGCACATCCTAGAATTTATTTCCTTATCATAAGTGCCTTGCAACCAGAAGATACTTAATAGACTGTTGCTGCATTGAGTTGAGCGGATTTGGAATTACTCTACGAGTGTTATAACTACTGCGCCCCACGTGTCATGGGAGACTGATCTACCCTTTGAAGCTGGAGCTTTACAAAGTCTTCATTAAAGAGTTGGCAGTTGGTGGAAAGGCAAATTAGTAAAATCACTAAGAAAAACAGTATGGAGATTCCTTAAAGAACTAAAATTAAAACTACCATTCAATCCAGAAATCCCACTACTGGGTATCTACCCAAAGGAAAAGAAGGCATTATATGAAAAAGACCCATGTACATGCATATTCATAGCAGCACAGTTCACAATTGCAAAGATATGGAACCAACCTATGTGCCCATCAACCAAGTGGATAAAGAAAAGGTGGTATATGTACACCATGGAATACTACTCAGCCATCAACAAGAATGAAATAATATCTTTTGCAGCAACTTGGATGGAGCTGGGGGCCATTATTCTAAGTGAAGTAACTCAGGAATGGAAAACTAAGTATTGTATGTTCTCACTTATAAGTAGGAGCTAAGCTATAAGGATGCAAAGGAATAAGAATGATATATTCAACTTTGGGGACTCGGGAGGGGGAAGGTTGGGAGGGGAGTGAGGAATAGAAGACTACATATTGGGTACAGTGTATATTGCTTGTGTGACAGGTGCACTAAATTCTCAGAGATCACCACTAAATAACTTACCCATGTAAAAAAAAACCACCTGTACCCCCAAAACCACTGAAATGTTTAAAAAAGAGTTGGCATTGAATTGATTCTAAAAGGACGAAATATGATATTTTCTTAAAATTGATGAATGAAAGTTATTGGACTGGGCACAGTGGCTCATGCCTGTAATCTCAGCTCTTGGGAAGCGGAGGTGGGCGGATCACCTGAGGTCAGGAGTTTCAGACCAGCCTGACCAACATGGTGAAACCCTGTCTCTACTAAAAACACAAAAAAATAGCCAGGCATAGTGGTGGGCCCCTGTAATCCCAGCTACTCGGGAGGCTGAGGCAGGAGAGTCACTTGAACCCTGGAGGCAGACGTTGCAGTGAGCCAAGATTACGCCACTGCACGATCCCCTCCAGCCTGTGACAGAGTGAGAGTTCATTCAAAAAAGCGTTAATGGAGGGATAGTAAGAGTGGTCAGAGAGAAAGACTGAAAAGTGTACAGGCCTTCCTGGGGATGACCATGTCCATGGAGAAATAATGGAATATAAGACTGGACAGCAAGGACGTGATTATGAAGAAATGTGTCAGGCTAGAGAGTTCAAATACTATGATTCTCATGAATGTTTCCCAAAGTATGTATGTTATTTAAAGTATTCAATCTGAGAAATGTTAATAATGTTTACATAAATTTAAAAAAAAAACAGGTTGTCGTGTTCAACTAATTTGAGACACGAGTGTGTTAAATAAAATGAACCCGATTTTTCTATTGGGAGATTTCTTCAAGTCATTGTTATGCTAATGAGCAGTGTGCTTTTTTTAAGAGGTTAGGGCAGGCAGTCATTTCAAAATGTATTTAATCACATGACCCTTTTGTTGTTGAACTCACCACCAGCTTGTTTCACACGGATAAACGCAAGGCAGAGACACTGAAGATGAGTAACAACCATCAAAATGCTGCTTAAAGAAGGTTGATCTACTGCTGGAAGGCAGGGCCACTTGGATGGAAAAAAAGTCCAGTTACAAGGATCCTGCAATTGAACATGCATGAAAGGATAATGTGTTTGAATTAGGGTCTTGCAAAGGACAAGCAAGATAGGCTTGGATGGGAAAGATATATAAAAGGATTGAACAGAGTTAGCAAGTGACTGGGTTAAGCTGTGGGAAGCCAAGAGAATGAAAAATAACTCCAAAATTTTGAGCCTGGGTGGCCGGAAGAATGGTGGTACCATTGACAGAAAGAGGGAATCTAGCCAGCGAATACATTTAGTTATGTGTTTGAGGTGATAGCAGGGAATTAACGACAACATTTCACAGGCTCACAGGGTCATAAAAGACCTCACAGGGCTTCCAGTTCATTTTCCTGTAGGCTAGTAAGCCCTCGGTTAACTTACCTCAACTGGTCGTGGACCTTCTATACATTCTCTGAAAAAACAGGGATTGTACAATATTGCCTTGGGTAAGATTTTGTCATGTCCTCTAAACTAACATAATGTTCTGCAATTACTCAAGGTCTTCTGTTTGTTGCTTACAGTAATTTCTGCTTTATTAAGGATGAAGAGTTAGTTGTTACTTTTCACATATAAACTTTGGATTGAAATTGGAGGCAGTTATAATTTTTCTCTCCCTCTTTCTGGAATCATGGAATTTCTCAATCCTCTCATAAGTTGTCATTGATAGTTGTAGTGATTAAAAACTGAGTCATATAGAGATCATATTATGAATAACATTAACTAAATAGGCTAAGAAATGGAAATCTGTTGGAAACCAACACTGAGAATGTAAGTGCTCCTCTTAGTTTAGGAAATTCACACCATTTCATTAGAGTTTTACAAAAATATATTCCATATCTTTGTCAATGGTGATCTAGAGACTAAAGGTTTCTAGACAGATTAATAACAGGTATCTTTCTCATAAAGTATAGTAATCACAGACATCTAATAATACTTAATGATGAGATCTTCTGGGCTCACATACATAATATGTGAAATAATTATATAATCAATTCATTTTTAAAAAATGTTCTAAGTGTTACTGAACACTAACCACATGAAATAACAATAATAGGATTAAGTAAATTAGATGGTTAAATGTTTTATACCTGCCTACAAGGTTTACTGTTTTAAAGTACAACTTTGAATTACATGTGTCCCCAAATTGACTAGAAAGTTTATTGAAACTGGCCAAATTGAAATCAAACACTTATCATCACCAAAGATAACACATAAAGAAAGTGCCAAAGATAGGACTTAATTCCCTACTTGAATATTCAGTCAGTATTTAAGATTTTGAAATAGATCATCATTATAAAATGTGTATATAATTTGGAGTTGTTTGAAGAAATTATCATTTTTTTAATAAAAGGAGGGGACTATCTTAGTAATTTCCATGACTTCAGGGATAGGATTCATAGCCACCTTGGACCTACACCTAAGGGCACATTTTGCACTTGGAATCTCTTCTGGTCCTCTCTCCTTTCCTTCCTATTGCAGCAATGCTGGATCTGCCAAAGGTAGCTCAATTTTATCCAGAACTAGAACCAGTAAAAGAGAGCATTGTTGGATGCAGCTGGAGGAATGCTATCTGATATGTCTGTGAGCACATTAAACCTTAGAAACCTAAGAAAGCATCATGCTTCAACTTTCCACCTTTTCTCAATAATGGGTGACCCACGTGTTTGACTGGATTTTGTACCTGGTTTCTGGCTTTTATTGCTTTCCACTTTTGGCCTGAGACCTATTCTGAAACCTCATCTCATTCAAGGTTCTGAAACTCTTGATTGGTGCCCACCATACTGTTTTCTACCAAGGCAATCTGTGTCCTCTATCCTTTTTGTCAACTCATAGGGATTGTCTTGGTTTAAAACTTTCATATACCGAACTCAGAAAATCAGTTCAGTAACAGAATAGGGTGTCTATAGTTAATAATCATTTATTCTATATTTTTAAATAACTAAAAGGAAGGAATTGGGATGTTCCTAACACAAAGAAATGATAAATACTTGAGGTAATGGATACTCCAATTTCTCTGATGTGATTATGACATGTACCCTATAAATACGTGGAATGATTAGTTATCCATTATAATAATTTTTTTTTTTTTTTTTTGAGACAGAGTGCTAGCTCTGTCACCCAGGCTGGAGTACAGTGGCGCGATCTCGGCTCACTGCAAGCTCCGCCTGCCGGGTTCACGCCATTCTCCTGTCTCTGCCTCCCGAGTAGCTGGGACTACAGGCGCCCACCACCACACCGGCTAATTTTTTTGTATTTTTAGAAGAGACGGGGTTTCACTGTGTTAGCCAGGATGGTCTCCATCTCCTGACCTCGTGATCCGCCTGCCTTGGCCTCCCAAAGTGCTGGGATTACAGGTGTGAGCCACCACGCCCCCTTCCAAAAGTTGGTCTCTTCCAAAAGGCACTGTGGTGAAGCCTACCATATCCACTCAGATGGACTGTGTTCCTTAATTCAATTATCCTGTTATTGGAGACCCACCATGAGGCTATTAAATATGAAAGTCAGCCAAGTTCAAATTCAAGTAGTTTGTATTGGCCAGGTGCAGTGGCTCACACCTGTAATCCCAGCACTTTGGGAGGCCGAGGTGGGAGGATCACTTGAGGTCAGGAGTTTGACACCAGCCTGATAAACATGGTGAAACCCCGTCTCTACTAAAAATACAAAAATTAGCTGGGCGTGGTGGCATGTGCCTGTAGTCCCAGCTACTCGGGAGGCTGAGACAGGAAAATTGCTTAAACCTGGGAGGTGGAGGTTGTAATGAGCCAAGATAGTGCCATTGCACTCCAGCCTGGGTGACAGGGCAAGACTCCGTCTGAAAAAAAAATAGCTAGAAGTGAAAAATTCGCATTCCCAATACGAAGAAATGATAAATATTTAAGGCAATGGGTACCCCAATTACTTGATTTGATAATTAAAATTTGTATGCTGGTATCAAAATATCGCATACACCGTATAAATACGTGCAACTATTATGTATCCATAAAAATTAAAAAAAATGTAAAAATCGAGGTCGTTGGGTCTAATGTATATTCTAGATGTTTCCTCATCATAGGAAAAGAGAACACTGGAAGGCTGAATTACATGATAATCTTCAAGAGTTGTACTTCTGTTTTAAGAAATAATATGCCTTAGTGGCAACAAAACATTAGAAAAAAATACCCTTATACTCTGGCTGTCTGTGGTGTCCAGATTTGTAACTTTGGTTCCAAGATTTTGATTTTCTAATCTGGCATTCTTTTATAGTACAAATATCACACAAAGACATTCTGGAGAATGGCAGAAAAGTGAGCGAAGCCAGAAAAACAACACTTCAAAAGGTCTGTGGAGGTAAATGATAGAGAAAACTGAAAGCTACAGAGTGCATGTGATTACCAAGAGAGTATTTGGCATTGTGCCATTCTGGAGGCAGAGTGAGAAATGGACCCAGGCAGGTCTGCCCTGCAAAGTCTTGGTGGGACACTCAACCATGGGTCCAGATGACAGAGCAGTTCCTTTGAAAGTTAACTAGAAGAAAACCATGCCCTCTTTTCCTTGCAGAAAGATTTGTAGCTCAGCAGTTCTCTACAGTATAAAAATCACCATGTACCGTATGTGCTTACGGGCACACACACACACACACACACACACACACACTCACTCAGTGAAGCACACCATGCTATTGCACTTAAATCCCCTCTGATTAAGCCAGTCCAGTGACACAGAAAATGCTACTAAATTAACTCAATTGAAGAGCAAAACCCATTAAGAACTCCACAGAGAGAAAATGATGCATTTTTTTCATCAACTTGCTCCATATCACCACTGTCTCTCCTCGTTTTTTTTCCCTATGTCTGTAGTTTAAATGAGAATCTTTCGTTCTTTATATAAGAAAGGGGTAAAATAAAAAGTTTTAGGAAGAAGTCAGTTTGTTGGCAGAAACCAACAAGACTTCTACAATACCAGGGCCAGCCTTTGCATAAGTTCTTTCTTGTGCCCAGAAACGTGTAAAAGAACAGAAATCTGTGACAGAGTCCAGTCCTGGGTGAATAAATGAAGCCCTTTTCCCAGAGGGTTAGCATAAAGGGTGGCAAGAAGGGAAGAGGAAAGGTTTGCTACTGTGAGAATGTTAGGTTGGGTGATATTTTAAGACTTCGGAAAGTATGAAGAAAGACTGCTTTTTCCATTTCTTCTCCTTCTCTCTCCTACTCTGTTATTTCTCCTTTCCATTGCTTTGGGTTTGGGGGAACAATATAAACATTTAACAATACAGATGTTGCAGTCTTGAAAGCTAGTGCTCAGCAGATGTTATGCTTTTACGAAATTTATCTAGGGAAAGAAGACAAAGATCACCTCACAGACAAAGCTGTACCTGAATATCTGTGGTGAATTTTAAAAGAAGTTTCTGATTAATTCATCTTTGTCAACATATTTGAATTTTTAAGTGTCGACAATTCTTCAGTTTTAACTTTGACTAATGGGTAAATTGCAGACAGTAATGTGTTACTGGAAAATTAAGTCTTTTTTTTTTCAAATTAAATCCTGTTTCTGCATTAGCTCACTTTATTATTTATGACATGGTTTATCTTTTATATCTTTTATCATTATTTATCCCTACTTGGCACTGACCACTAACAATCCAAGAGTAAATCATTCTATCTCTTTCTACCCTCTCCATCCCAAGTTGATCTATAAGAAAATTCTTATATATACTGAAAGCAAACAAACAAACCTAGGAATCCAGCAGAGAATGTTTGGCCAGAAGAGTCATTTTGTGGTGATAAAACATTCTTTACTTGCTCACGGTTTAGACTTTAATATACTCTCGATTAAGTATTTGAGCTTTTTTTAAAAAAATATCTTCCTAAGGTTTTATAATAAAATCTGATGATGAAAATATAATTGAACTTAATTCTTCACCCTCTCGCTCCAAGATCGAAGTAATAGGAAGAAAAAGTATTCTAAAGCACTTAAAGGAACTGTATTGTAATATTTTTAAAAATTGTATTCTCTGTTGTATTTGCTCTTCCAATTTAAACCTCGCTCTTACAGTTTGTTTTATATCATGATTTTAAAATTATTATTATTATTAATGTCTGAGGAACTGCTTAGCAGATCTGTAACCGAGACTTGCTTTTAGTAGACACGTGTCTTGGTGGCCTTGTTTTGGTATTCATAAATATTACAGCCAGACTTTTAATAGACATTCTAAACGAAAATAGAACTCAACTGCTAAAATTTAATTTTCTGTGTAAAATAAAAGAAGTAGCAAGAGACTAAAACATTGGCTGGGGCTTGGGGTTCATTTGGGGAACTCCCATAGGCTATATATCACCATGTGTGGCTTTCATTTTCTTAGTGCAAATTGATTTAATGTGCAACATTATTAGATTAATCAAGTCCCTTTGGAAGAAATGATCTCTCCAAAGAGATTTTGTTGAACTCTGTTCCTCTGCTCCACTCTCACCTTGGCAGTAGTTTTTGATCATTAAGAGAAGAATGGGAAAATGGCTAGGGCTGTAGCCATCAACGTCCCCTATTCTTAGTAAGGAAACAAGTCTCTGTCCACCTTTACCCATAAAAAGTTGAAGATTTCCCTGAAACGCCATATGCTTCATGAGTTCTAGGAATGATTCATTGCTCCCTTTTGTTTTCTAAATTGGATTTCTTCTCTATATATTCAGTAATAATACAGTTGAAAATCTTGCTCGTTCTTGCACTCATTAACTTCAACAATCAGTTCCTCTTCAAGTTTAGACACCGAAAAACCCCTGTTTATCCAGATAAATTTTTATTTTTATAACAGACGGATAAACCTATATAACCAATCACTCCCTGTTTACATTGAGAGAGAGTAAACCAAGGGCAAATTCTAGTTTTATTTCTTGACAACTGTCCCTACAGTGTAGTGCCTAAAAATGCAGCCTTTGGAGCCAGACTGCCTAGGTTCAAAACCCAGCTTCTCCAGTAACTAGCTAAGAGCTCTTAGGCAAGTTAGTCAACCCTTCTGTGCCTCAGTTTCCTTGTTTATAAAAGGGGAGTAATATGGCAACTTCATTGGATGGTATGAGGATTAAATAAGTTAATATATGTACAATACTCAAATGAGCACCCAACAAATGGTAAGACTATTATTATTGTAGAACTTCATTTCATTAGCTTTTCATCTTTTTCCATGTTATTTACACCTATCTTAATACTATAGGTTGCCTTAAACTTATCTTGATTGGAGATTTGATTGCCTGAATTATCTTAACACATAAGTATTAATCTATTAAAACAATCAAATGGCAAATTTTAGCATGTAAAATTTGAAATGATAGAAAATCATAGAGAAAAAATGAAATAAAAATCACCTATAATCCTACTGAGCAGAAATAGGTTTTTAGCTTTTTGTATATATATTTATTTTAACTTCTTTATCAAATATTTTATTGTAGGATTTAAATTATATTATATATCCTGATTTTTTTCCCTTACGATATATCAAAACTTTCTTTAGTCATTAAATATTCTTCAAAAACATGTTTTTATGGTCTTCAAATTTCTTTATATAAATGTACCATTAATACGTTTAGCAAGAAGATATTCATTATAAGTGAATTAATAACAAAAACAAATCAAAGTTGCAACTTCCAGTGAGAAAATTATGTGGCATAATGTACCTATAAACTGACTCAAATGAACACTTCTTCAATATCAGGTTTCCTTTTTTATAATTCTCCAAGTGGTTGTGAAAACAAAAATAAGTGCTATCAACTGCCTCTGACTCTCCAAATCGTCAGGTTCTCAAGCGTCTGGTCACATATTTTTTCTCCACTCCTGATAGAATTTTATATTGAGCAAACCTTGCTCATAAGAACAGATACTTGTATGTCCAAAGACAGCACAATGCCGAATTGCTTAAGGCTGAGTTTTCTCTCTGCCATTTATAGTTTCCAGGAAAAAAAAAAAAAAATCTCATCACTGTGGCTGACCTGTCTTTTATTTCTCAAAATACAGACTAGCAGTTTGAAAGTGGTGTTCATCTCTTCTGCTTATACTGCATTGACCAGAATGCAGTTACAAAGAGACAGGGCTTAGCTGTTGGCCCAAGAGATGACGGAAGTGATGTGATATGCATTTAGCAGAGACTCTGCAGCAAGAATGAGGCATTTTCTATGCAAATGATATACAATGTAGTCTATTTCCAGGAAGTGGAATTATATATTTTACATTTCATTCTCCATTTGAGGAGCAAAAACAGGAACAAGGCAGAAATAAAGATGGGGATATTTCTATGGTGAATTGTTATATATTTGACATTTCTATGGGCTGGTTTTGGTTTCTTTCTTTACATATTTATCTGTTCGGAATTCCAATTTATTTTTAAATTTTACTTCCTGAAAAAGAGTTTTAGGTCACTTTCTCAGAAACAAGATACTAGTGCATTTTCTCTATGATCCCAAACTTGTAGATTTCCTGGAATTTATATTGAAAATCCTCTACATTTAGTGTTAGATGAAATACAGGTTGGTCTTATCCAAGCAAATGATTTATCAACCTGTTGATGAACTAAGTATAAAAGCACACTTATTCTTTAAAGGAAATGAAGGAAAGATAATTTCTGAGAATATAAGAATAAATTAAAAATTGTTCACTCATCAAAGAACATTTATTTTAGATGATACTTCTTTATTCTAAAGTTAAGTAAATTAAATAAAGAGTTCAGAATAACCTAAAGGTTTATAATTATTAATAGTTTATATGTGAACCCTGCTTCTTACTTTAAAAGGCAATTGTTTCTTGCAGATTGCAGAAGGGATAAAGAAGTCTGTATATAGAAGCTATTTTTCTTTATTTTTCTTTTTCCTGGGTGACATAGCATGTAATTCATGATGTAAGGAACAAGTGAAAAGTCTAGCTGTCTGTTTTCTGGCCTCTCGGGTTAAAACCAAGGTCTCTAACATTGCTTTCATGAAGGGTGTTGTTATGTTTTCTGAGGTGAGGCAGGGGAAGAAGTGGTGGATGGTTAATATTTCAAAAAGGTAGCAATTACCTGATAACAGAAAGCGGCGTGGACTGTGTCTTGTTACCGCTCATTTCAGAGGTGCCAGATCTGCTGTGGACATCATCGTCATTATAGCTTCAGTTGGCTGAGGTCACCTTGGTTCATGTGTTTTATACATTGGTAGCCTTCTCCTTATTACTTGCCAAACAAACCTTTTTATTTTTGCACACGTTTATGTTGATTTTGTGGTTTCTGAAATTGGATTCCGTCTCCTGGAGGCCGGAGTTTCCACAGCAACTGGAGGCCTTATCTGCTACTGGTTTTTGGCAGGCAGACAACCAGGTCTTTCAGTTTACTTTAGAATTTTTTTTTTTTTTTGCTTTTTTTTAAAAAAAAACTTTTTCTTCTTCTCTCTTATTTTTCCTACACCCTGTCATTTAAGCATCACATAATTAATTGCGTACATCCTGTGCCACATGCAATTGCCACAGCTTTGAAGTCCCAATAGATCATTTTATAGAGCAGTGGGTGCCATTTTAAAGAAAAGAAAAGCAAAGGACTGGCGCCAGGACATGGCTGTGTGGATTTGAACATATCCTTCTCCAGGTATGATAAAGAAACCCGTGCACCTTCTGTTTGTTTTTTTGCATTTCCTTTCCAAACTGGCCTTTTCAATATATAGGAAAGACCTCAGGACTGAGTTTGTTATTTTTCTCTCTGGAGCTAATTCCTTTTCCAAAACCAGCATGAACTGCCTCATTTGGTGCTGAGGTGAGGTTTGCTTTTTTTCTTTCAAATTTGGAAAAAAAAAAAAAAAAAGGTCTGATTTAGCATCATGTCATTTAGTGGCTGCTACTGACCCAACGGGAACGGAAAAAACAACAGCCCAATAAGAAAAAAAGTGCCAAACCCCTTATTTAGACACCATTAAAGTTTAACAACAATAAATGACCTCATCATCTTCATCTTCTTAATGTTTTTAAAAATATATGTACAATTATTTTTTCAGTGAAAAGAATAAATTTATTAACACAAACTTTCAGCATCTTTTTGGAAAAGATATACTCTTTGGAAGGCAGAAAATGTATAGGTTTTGAGAAAAACATAGAGTCTTTTGTTGAAAGTTTAATTAGCCTTCACTTTTCTTTACAGAGAGAAAAATGTATGGATATATTTTATTGGCAGTCTTGGTGTCTTCTTAAGGGAAAATCACCCTAACAATGATCTGTCTAGAAAAAGAGAGTCCCATTTTCTTCATAAAGTAAATGTTGCCAGATTCTTTTATGGGTAGACATAAACATTTAACATAGCTAGAATTTAATATTCAGTATGTCTACATTTTTGTTTTAGTATCTTCTTTTTTATATTAGCATTTAAAGAATCTTTTCCTCTGTGTAGATTGTGGATTATTAGCCCTTTGTCAGTTACAGAGATTGCAAAAATTTTCTCCCATTCTGTAGGTTGCCTGTTCACTCTGATGATAGTTTCTTTTGCTGTGCAGAAGCTCCTTAGTTTAATTACATCCCATTTGTTAATTTCAGCTTTTGTTGCCATTGCTTTTGGTGTTTTAGTCATGAAGCCTTTGCCCATGCCTATGTCCTGAATTATATTGCTTAGGTTTTCTTCTAGAGTTTTTGTGGTTCTAGGTCTTACATTTCTATTTCATGGAATAGAAAATTCCATGCACATAGCAGGAGATGCTCACCCTGTATGCTCATAGCATGGGATGCTGTGCTCTCCCTGTATGCTTATAGCATGGGATGATCTCCCTGTATGCTCATAGCCTACAGTGATTCCATGGACAGACTCCCTCACTCCCTTTTTTGAAAATTATTAAACATGTTCCTTATCCAAACTTATTTGCCCACTGTCTCATTTTCTCAGGGAATTGCTTCTTTCTTCCAGAGAAAATATAATGAACAGATTATTACTTATTAGCAATTGGCCTTTGATAAGTTATTAAAATTCTCAGAGCCTCAGTCTTCTTTCTATAAATGGAAAGAAATAATGGATCATACTTCAGAGGGCTCTTAGGAACATTGATTATCTTAATGCTCATAAAGTGTGTGGAGTATTGCCTAGAATATCATTTGTGATAGTTAAATATTCAGAGGAACACTGATGAAGTTATTGTTAAGAGTTAAATAGTTATATTTCCTTAATATACCTCGGACATCATTATAAATACATTACCTTCCATCCATCGCTGATAACAACCTAGAGACTAGTAAGTTCTATTACTTAATCAGCTATTATTATTATTATTATGTATCCCATTTCTAAAAATCATTTTAACCTAGATAACTGCTTAGTGTTAGAATTCAGGCTTTAGGACAAAGCCCAATAGACATAAACATTATAAACACATAACACAAATATGCCATCACCCAATAGACACCTACCAATTTCCAGTTATAGTATAGCACATATCAGCTATGTATCAATCAATTCAAGAGACCCCAGAAAAATGAGAATGCATAAAATAACAATAATCCTTTGCCATCAGATTATCTATTTTCTAGAGACAGAAAATTATGGAAGAGTAAAGGAGGGTCAGGGAATTATAAAGACAACCGTAACATGGCTTAACAAATGTTAGAACATAATAGTAGCAGGATATTATGGGCAACTGGAGTCTTTCTGGATCAGGGAAAGCTTAAAGGAGAATAGGATACCTAAGCAGAAACCAGAAATGCAAGTAAAAATTACCCAGGTCAGAACTGGGGAAGATGTTTCAGGTAAAGGAACTAGGATTTCCAAAACCTCCGATCCCAGATATAAGGGAGTAAAAGAACACTTTGGTTAGTTCAAAAGGGCTAGAACAGAGACAGTAGGAAGGGACTGGTAATCAGTGAGGCAGTGAGCTATGTAATGAAGGTTCATTTATCCCAAGCTACAGGGACCCATTTAATCTGTTAAACAAGAGGAAACCATAATCAAGTTTGTATTTTGGAGATTAATCAACAAAGGATGTTTTGAAAGAAGAAAGTTCTAGAGGCATGGAAAACAGGCATAAAGGAAAATAATCCAAGAGAGGCAAAATAAAGGTAAGACTCAACTAGGAAAGAGGCTGTGGAGAAAGAGGAAAGAAATGTATAAATGTTAAGAACTATTTGGGAAGTATCATCGTGCTCATTAGAGATGAGAGAGCAAAGAATCTGATGGCTTAGAGTCCTTGTTGAGTTGTATTTATTCTATTGACATTAGGGATGATTTTCAGAATCATATTAGATAATCCATACTAATATCAATTTGATTAAACCAAATACTACCTTAAATATAAGGTAAGAAGCTATAGAACTGTCTATAAAGTAGCACTTCCACTTTATTAATGAGAGAGAAGTAGGAATTCCGTTTTGTTAAGAGCTAAGAAAAGAATTTGACATTCCATATTAAGAGGCATTTTTGATGTGAAAATATGGAAACATAACAGTTTTATTCCATTTCCACACTGGTAATTTATAAAAGAAAGAGATTTAGTTGACTCACAGTTCCACATGGCTGGGAAGGCCTCAGGAAGCTTACAATCATGGTTAAAGGGAAAATGGGCAGCTTCTCACAAGGCGTCACGAGAGAGAAGAGAAAAGCCCAGGGGAAACTGCTATTTACAAAACCATCAGATCTCATGAGACTCACTGACTATCACGAGAACAGCATGGGGGAAACCACCCCCATGATCCAATCACCTCCCACTGGGTCCCTCCCTCAACACCTGGAGATTACAATTCCAGATGAGATTTGGGTGGGGACACAAAGCCAAACCATATCAATAACCTTCCTCAAGCAAATATAGATGTTTGATTTTTAACCAATGTACAAAACAGTTAACTGCTTTTTATCCTTGTCTTTATTAAATCACTTAGAAGTGGGGAGATCAGGGATGGTGTCAAGTCTTAACATCATGCTTGATACCATAATTTATAAGAGGTTAATAGATTCAAATTTGGGTTATCAAATAATTTTCTATTCAAAATGGGGCACTTTGAAGTGAGAATGCATGCGATTAATAGTAACACCAGGGCAATAGATACAGACACAGTAATATCTGTGATTGTCCTAGTGGGTGTTTTTCATAGTATATAAAGTAAGATAACATTTTTAAGTTTTTCAATATCCACGATGGTTAATTGTATATGTGAACCTGATTGGGCCACAGGGTGCCAAGATATTCTATTAAACATTATTTCTGGGTGTGTTTGTGAGGGTATTTCTGGATGAGATTAACATTTGAACTGGCAGACTGAATAAAGCAGATTGTGCTCCAGAGTGTGGGTGGGGCCTCATGCAATCTGCAGAAGGCCTGAAAAGAATGAAAGGCTGAGTCGGAAAAAATTCCCTCTCTCTGTCTCGGACATTAGACTTCTCTTGACTTTGGGCTCAGACTTGGTTTGGAACTGACCTCATTGGCTCTCTTACTTTCTAGGGCTTTGAACTGGGACTGGAACTATCCTATTGACTCTCCTGGGTCTGGATTTCTCAGCCTCCATAATCACATGATTAATTTCTTATAATAAATATCTTTCTATTCATTGTATTGGTTTTGTCTCTCTGAAGAACACTGACCAATTCAACATCCTCCCTGGCACCTAATAAGTACTCTCTAAATATTATATGAATCAAAATAGCTGCCACAAAGTATTTGCATCTCTGTTGGATATAATCTTAAGAGTGGAATGACTGGGTTACAGAATAGGTGAATATTTGACACTATAAGAGGCTGATAAAAATTTTCTGAAATAATTGTACCATTTTAAATTCTCAGCAGCACTGCATGAGAGTTCTATTTTCTCCATATCCTTGCCACACTTGGCTTTATCTGTCTTATCAATTTTAATGGGTATAATGTCTCCATGTTGTTTTAATTTGCATTTTGCAGGTGATGACCACTTTCATATGCTGATTGGTTATTCCAATAACTTTTATGTTAAAATTATCGGCTTTGGAATGAAATAGATTGAAGTAAAATCTCTGCCTTTAACCTTCTCATTTATAAAACAGAAATAGTGCTTGTGTTTATGTCATAGTTTTCTTGTTAGAGTTAATTTAGTAAATGTAAAATGTGTAGAACCTAACCCATGGGAACCAGGCAAAAAATACTAGCTATGATTATTATTATTAAACCAAGAACCAAGGATAAAATGTATTTAACCAGTAGAAATACCATTAAACAAGAACCCTATGGATATAGTTTCTGGAACAGATCTTAATGACTTGCATTTGTTCTTATTCTAGAAATAGAGAATAAAATCATGAGCTCTGAAGATATCAGGCAAATACCTCTGGTTTTGCTTTCCCAGACTGCTACTTCCTGACTTTTTAACTTTGAGCAAAGTACTTAACCAAATTACTTAACTCTAGTTTCTTTCTATATAAAATGTGAAAAAAGATAGAATCTAGCCCAGGAGGTTGTGAGAATTAAATGAGGTCATCCATATAAATCACTTGAAAAAGAGCTTATCTTTTGGTAATTTTAGCAAGCGTTTTTTGATATGCTAACTGAATACATATTAAGCCCCGTGTTAAGAGTCAGGGACATGGTATTCAAATTTATACAGTCGATTAATTCTTAATTTCTCCCTGCCTCTCACTCCCCAATCCTATTAGCTATACCTCTAAAATATACACCAACTCCAGCTATTTCCCTACATCTTCACACTTTATCTTGATCTCAACCATCATTTTATTTCACCAAATGACTAGAGTATCTCAACCATCATTTTATTTCATTAAATGACTAGAATAACCTGAAAAATGTCCTGGTTTTTTCCATCTGGGGGCCTCAACAGTTCATCCACCTACTTAAAATTCTCCAATGTCTTTCTTTTGCCCTTGGCTTAAAAACTCAAACTCTTCATTTAGCATTAGGTATATCTCCTAATGCTGTCCCTCCCCCATCCCCCCACCCCACAACAGTCCCCGGAGTGTGATGTTCCCCTTCCTGTGTCCATGTGTTCTCATTGTTCAATTCCCACCTGTGAGTGAGAGCATGCGGTGTTTGGTTTTTTGTCTTTGCGATAGTTTACTGAGAATGATGGTTTCCAGTTTCATCCATGTCCCTACAAAGGACGTGAACTCATCCTTTTTTATGGCTGCATAGTATTCCATGGTGTATATGTGCCACATTTTCTTAATCCAGTCTATCGTTGTTGGACATTTGGGTTGGTTCCAAGTCTTTGCTATTGTGAATAGTGCCACAATAAACATACGTGTGCATGTGTCTTTATAGCAGCATGATTTATAGTCCTTTGGGTATATACCCAGTAATGGGATGGCTGGGTCAAATGGTACTTCTAGTTCTAGATCCCTGAGGAATCGCCACACTGACTTCCACAATGGTTGAATTAGTTTACAGTCCCACCAACAGTGTAAAAGTGTTCCTATTTCTCCACATCCTCTCCAGCACCTGTTGTTTCCTGACTTTTTAATGGTTGCCATTCTAACTGGTGTGAGGTGGTATCTCATTGTGGTTTTGATCTGCATTTCTCTGATGGCCAGTGATAATGAGCATTTTTTCATGTGTTTTTTGGCTGCATAAATGTCTTCTTTTGAGAAGTGTCTGTTCATGTCCTTCGCCCACTTTTTGATGGGGTTGTTTGTTTTTCTTGTAAATTTGTTTGAGTTCATTGTAGATTCTGGACATTAGCCCATTGTCAGATGAGTAGGTTGCAAAAATTTTCTCCCATTCTGTAGGTTGCCTGTTCACTCTGATGGTAGTTTCTTTTGCTGTGCAGAAGCTCTTTAGTTTAATTAGATCCCATTTGTCAATTGTGGCTTTTGTTGCCATTGCTTTTGATGTTTTAGACATGAAGTCCTTGCCCATGCCTATGTCTTGAATGGTATTGCCTAGGTTTTCTTCTAGGGTTTTTATGGTTTTAGGTCTAACATGTAAGTCTTTAATCCATCTTGAATTAATTTTTGTATAAGGTGTAAGGAAGGGATCCAGTTTCAGCTTTCTACATATGGCTAGCCAGTTTTCCCAGCACCATTTATTAAATAGGGAATCCTTTCCCCATAGCTTGTTTTTGTCAGGTTTGTCAAAGATCAGATAGTTGTAGCTATGTGGCATTATTGCTGAGGGCTCTGTTCTATTCCATTGATCTATGTCTCTGTTTTGGTACCAGTACCATGCTGTTTTGGTTACTGTAGCTTTGTAGTATAGTTTGAAGTCAGGTAGCATGATGCCTCCAGCTTTGTTCCAACATGGCACATGGATACATATGTAACAAACCTGCACATTGTGCACATGTACCCTAAAACTTAAAGTATAATAATAATAATAATAATAATAATAATAATAATAAAACTCTTCGCCTTGGCTCAAAAAGACCTCTGGGATCTAGTTCCTTGACTCCTTTTTTCACTTCATCTTATTCTATTCTCTTTTTCTAAAATCATCTTCTTCTATACTCTCTTTTTAAAAATCATTCTTTCATCTCCTTTTTAAATCATCTTGTTCTATTCTGTCCTTTTTAAATAATCATATTGGCTTTATTTGGTTCCTCTAATATACTAAACACATTCCAGACTTGGGGATTTCACACTTTCTATTTCCTCTGAAGCCCTCTTCTCTGAAATTCACACTCGGTTGACCCCTTCACATTAATCATGTCTCAGAAGAAACACTACCACCTTAGCAAGGGCTTCCACAAATATCTCATGTAAGATAGTACCCCTCAATCCCTTGCGTCTCTCTTACCTGCTAAAGTTATGAAAAGAGCATAGCTAACACATATTGGGGTGTGATCTCTTCTCATTTCTATTACTTTGGCAAAAGCCATTCATATCAAGGAGTAAGTACATGTCAATTACTTGTATTCACCAGATACATTGGTGATTGATTGGTGTGTGTGTGTGTGTGTGTGTGTGTGTGTGTATTACACTTCTACATTTATGGACTTTCCAACCACTAAGTAAGGTCAGTATTACAAGGTATATCAGTGGGATTCGATTTTATTAACTTTGGCATACGGATGGTTAGCATGTGGCCATATGTTTCTCACAAAATGTAACTTATAATCTGAGCATTATAACTAAACAACACACATCGTTGCAATAATTTCTTCCCAGCAACAGTCCATATCCCATTTCTTTCTCAGAGGGTCTGCTTTCATTTCTGTTTCCACCCAAGGTTCACTTGTCTCTAGCAACACCTCTTTTAAAAAAAAAAACAACCTGGAAATATGGGGTGTTATCCTGAGGCTGAAATATTCCATATTTTTTCTTCCACGAAACACTGATTGGCAACAATCTGTGATTGTCTCTCTTTTCCAACCTACCCTTGAGCCAGGATCAAAACCTTCATGAATAATTCACAAATAATTAAATTCTTTAGGTTTTGTTCTTATTCACAGGAGCAAAGTAATTTTGGTCTCCTTATGGATTACATTATCCATAAAGGTTATGATTTAAGCAGTCTCTTTTCAAATGTGATTCCTTTGAATGTGTGGACTGATAGGACTCTGGGCAGAACAGGGTCTTGTTTTCTCTGTAAATAAAAACCTATGAAATTTCAACAAGTCAGCCCTTTTATGCCCCATGGAGAGATTGATGACAAACCACATTATATTTCACCTTAATACAACAAGTCCAAAATCACAAAGGCACTTTCTTAAAATACTGATTTACTTTTTATTCAGAGCTTATGAGATGTTAGATGACGAGTCAGTTATCTCCTGAATGAGTGCAACCTTCACAAAGGACAATTTTTTTGGTGTAAATTATTGTTTTTTAAAATCTTCCAATAGAACATTTTCAAAATAAACTTTACTAATTTACGTTAATTAAAGCAAAAATAACATAGATAGTCAATTATCTACCTGTGTATACACCACTACTCACACATATTAATATTAATACAAACATTTGCATTGTGCCTCTTCAGAATCACACATAGAGAAAAACAAAAGCAAAGACGAAGAGTTTAAAATATAAGGGCAGATAAGCAGATAATTACATTACAAAGGCAATATTATTAGCAAATTCATAATATCAGGTTTGAAAAGGATCTATGTTTCTTTTTCTATAGTAGCATATTAGTTTCTTCTCACATTGCTATGAAGAAATACCCAAGACTGGATAATTTTTAAAGGAAAGAGATTCAGTTGACTCATGGTTCTGCAGGGCTGAGGAGACCTCAGGAAACTTACAATCATGGCAGAAGGCAAAGGAGAAGCAGTAACCTTCTTTACAGGGTGGCAGGACAAAGTGAGTACAAGCAGCGGAAATTCCAGACACTTATAAAACCATCAGGTATCATGAGACTCACTCATTATCACGAGAACAGCATGGGTGAAACTAACCCCATGATCCAATTACCTCCACCTGGTCCCACCCTTGACAAGTGGGGATTATGGAGGCTACAATTTGAGGTGGGATCTGGGTGGGGACACAGAGCCAAACCGTACCAAGTAGTGTTTTAATTTGTGTTGTCAGACTTAAACAGCTGCCAGTAATGTGTCCTTCTTTAATCAACCATTCATGACCTTATAAAAATGACCTACACTTTTATCAAGTCATTAAGCCTTTACCAAACCTATGTATTCACAGACTCTACCAATACTTTTACCAACTGACACTTATAATCAAAGTAAAGTTTTGAAACTGCTATCTAGGATAGTTTTATCTTTTCTATGTTTTTGAAATTAAACTATTAATCTTGGAATATTAGTGAATCATGGTTCTGGATAAAATATCTCTGTGAAGAGTTATCTTTACAGCGAATGTAGGCTTTAAGGTACTTCTACACAAAATATATCCCTCATTGTCCTGCCAAAGTTCTCCAAGTTTCTACTTCTTTTCTACCATCTTTTGTGGTCAAGTATCATATCAAATGATAAGAGAAGAGTTCCACTGATGTCCTAGCATGAACGCTTTTATCAGATTAGTTAAATCTGAGGAAAGAAGAACACTGAATAAATTTAATATAGGGTAGAGATGCTCTGATTACAAAGAAAGTGATTCTGCAACTAGAAAATCCTGGAGTCTGACAGTTGACAGGGCCAGGGTTTAGACACAGATGCTGATGTATATGCTATAGACATAGACATAGGTGCAGACATAAATGCAGACATTAATATATATAAGAGAAGGAGTGTGTGTGTGAGAGAGAGAGAGAGCGTGCATAGGTGTGAGTATGTGCATTTGTGTGTGCCGGGTGGTGGTAAGGAAATGGCAGAAATTAACAACTATAGCAATTTCTGCCTAGCAAGGAGACCAAAAAGAATCTACAAAATTAAAAAACACATCGACATACTTTGCTCTCCTGCCAAGTCTATTAGACGGAGTTCAGCTTTCTTTAGAAACAAACAAATCATAGAATTATTATTGTGATTCTGGGTTGTAACTATTACGATGGAATTAAAAACATTTTCCTGTGGTCTATTACATTTCTGATTTCATTCTACATGAATACTTTCTAGAATATCTTCTGAATTTTTTAAATGAACTCTAAATTTTATATAAATGTTTGCCTCAGATTTTCTTAAAATGTACTAACATTTTGAATTTGTTGAGAAAAATAATGTTCCACAGAAAACTAAAGGTAAATAAATGTCCAAGAAAATATATTCTATTTCCCGTAAAGCTGCTCTTTTCTTATGTGCCCAGGGAATATTAGTAGTGAGGTCATAAAGTTTGGAGCCTCACTGACGGGATTTGAATCCAGGATGCGCCATTTGCTAGTAATGTTAATGTTGGACAAGTGATATTATTTCCACATGCCTCGATTTTCTTATGTGCCTTAGGGATATAATGGCAATACCTATTTCATAGGAACCGTTATTATGATAAACTGAGTTAATATTTGTAAATTGCTTGCCATAGTTCCTCCCATACAATGAGGGCTACTTCAGTGTTTGTTAAATAAATTGCAGCATGTTCTAAGCCCGCAGAGCAAGAAAATCGAAATCTGATCATTCTTTCCAGATTTTTCATTCTAAATTATCTCCCATATCAAATGGAAGTAGCTGTCACACTTTTCCTTCTCCATTTCACTTCTATTGCTTTAGATCAGGCTTCATTATTTTTCATGTATAGTATTAAAATCATCTTTTTCTTTTCTTTCTTTTTTTGTTTTAGACAGTCTAATTCTGTCACCCCGGCTGGAGCTCAGTGGTGCAACTTTGGCTCACTGCAACCTCCTACTCCTGGGTTCAAGCCATTCTCCTTCCAAGGCATCCCAAGTAGCTGGGATTTACAGACAAGTGCCACCATTCCTGGCTAATGTTTGTATTTTTAGTAGAGACAGGGTTTTACCATGTTGGCCAGGCTGGCCTTGAACTCCTGACCTCAAGTAATCCACCCTCCTCAGCCTCCAAAATCATCTTCTAATAGGGCTCTCAGTCTCCTACCTCACCCACCTCAATTGTTAATGGTCCTGCCACCAGTGTGCTCTTTCCATAAAAAAACATCTAACCATATAAAGTTGATTCCATCTTGACCAATAGCATATCCCTGACTCATAGCACAGGGCAAGGTATGTGTTAGTAAGCATGCAACACATGCTTGCTACAATTACCAAAAGATAAGCTCTTTTCTAAGTGATTTATGTGGATGACCTCATTTAATTCTCACAATCTTATAGACTAGATCCTATCATTTTCCACATTTTATATAGAAAAAAAGTAATGTGATTTGGTTAAGAATTTGCTCAATGTTAAACAGTCAGGAAAGCAAATCAGAGATAGTTTGCTTCTGACTTCTTCAGAGCTCGTGCTTTTATTTTCTATTTTTGGAAATAAGAATAAATGCAAGCCATTAGCATATTATTCGCTTGACAATGTCTAAAGCCACTTCTGGTTTCCATAGCTTGGTGGGCGCTACTGTTATCTAGTGGGTAGAAGCCAAGGATGCTGCTAAACATTTATCATGTACAGGACATTTCTAATGGCAAAGAATGATTGGACCCCAAATGTCAGTGGTTTTTAGGTTGAGAAACCTTCATCTGTTAAAGTGAATCTCTGAGACACCAATAAACAGTCTCTAAGAAGGCATGTTATGAATGCTGGCTCATTATCTGCCATTCATTATTTTTCCTGACTCATTTATTTTTTATTTGTGATATGTTGTGAACATCAAGTAACCAACTAAATGTCTCATATCTAGAAAAATCATATTTGGGCCGGGTGTGGTGGCTCACACCTGTAATCACAGCACTTTGGGAAGCCGAGGAGGGTGGATCACAAGGTCAGGAGTTCAAGACCAGCCTGGCCAAGATGGTGAAACCCTGTCTCTACTGAAACTACAAAAAAATTAGCTGGGTGTGGTGGCAGTCACCTGTAACCCCAGCTACTCGGGAGGCTGAGGCAGGAGAATTGTTTGAACCTGGGAGGTGGAGGTTGCAGTGAGCTGAGATCATGCCACTGCGCTCCAGCCTTGGTGACAGAGCAAGACTCCGTCTCAAAAAAAAAAAAAAAGAAAAATTATATTTGGCTCTTCATGACTTTCAGAAACAAGTCAGCTTTTGAATACATTCTCAGAATTATTTTGTCTAGTGTTCTGATGAATTAAGGAATGGGTTAATATTGTGTGGACCCCGAGTGTATTTCAGTCCCCAAAACTTTATTTGTTTTGTTCCTGAAATTGCTTTGTGACTAATATTCTCAGATATTGGAGCCCAAAGTTGTAAACAGAGCACGCAAGTTTTTTTAAGTGCATATAATTGAACATTTTTCAAAAATTGAAATCCTTGATCTCCCAGAGTAGTCTATTCTGGGACCCCCACCTGAAGACTGTCTTGTTATTATAGAAGAGCCTATTATAGAAGAGCTTTGTCTTGTTATTATAGGAAAGGTAGTGAGATGGAGGTTTTACTCAAACGTTCTGTGGAATACTAATGTGAGTCAAAGGAAGGAAAGATCTGTGTTGTGCTTCTTTTTTTCCCCCCCCCGAAAAGAAGGGAGACTAAAAAGCAATAAAGCAGAAGGCATTTCCTAGAGGTAGCCTTAAATCATTCAACACAGAGGTCTTCAGGGAGCTACCCGGTTCCTCTTTCCCTTCCAGAATGAGCTTTTTGGCTAAATACTCCTCATCCAATGCTCAGTGTCTTCACCTGGCTCTCCAAGGGTTTTCATACAGACTTGTCCTGGCATAACAGCATCCCCACTTCGTCAGAAATGGGTCTTGACCCATGCATCACATTCAAAGACTCTTTCAATTGCTCCCCAGTGGCAGAGGCCGAGGGCCCTGTTTTGCTTGTGATAATGTGCTAATCTCCAAGACCCAACATAAATTCTCTTCTTGCATTGTCATTTGTCAAAGTCGCAATAAGGGGCTGGGGGAAAAAAGGAGCAGGAAGGGAGAGGGAGGAAAGTAATGACAGAAAGAAAACTTAGCCTTAGTTTTGTTTTCCCTCGTGCAGAACTTTCCCCTCCAGTCTTCTTAATCTGTAAAACATCTGATGGTGCAGAGAGGGCACAGCAAACACAAATAAATAAATAATCCTCCATGATTCTCCCTTATGGTTTTGTGTTGGGTCAACATTTTAGACAGTTAAATATAAGCAGAAATGAAGATAATTTACACAGAAGTCCCAAAATGGATGCTTGAAGCTTTGTGAACCTGCATTCTCCACTCATCATTTGCTCCAATACTATCAAGCTGAGAGTCACATGGTTGTGTGAGGATACTCCATAAGCAACAGTTCAACAAATCTGATACCACATATATGCCTCTAATGACTGGTGCTTTCCTTATGATTTGCCTTTTACAAGTTATCCTGGGTTTGCTACTACAAAAATATTTAGGACAATGATGCTAAAAAAAGGTAGTGTTTTCTCTCATTGGTGTTAAAACTGAAAAAAAAAAAAAAAAACAAATGTGAGATTTTCATTGTTGTTGTTGAACAGCTTTATTAAGGCATGTTTTTTACACCATAAAGTTTAGAAATTTTAAGTTTCCAATTCAATGATTTTAGTAAATCTATAAAATTCTGCAAGCATCACTACAGTCTAACTATAACATGTCCATCATCCCCATGAGATCCCTCGTGTCCCTTTGCACTCACTTCTCCTTTCCACTGCCCTTCCCAGGCAACCACTAACTTACTGTCTCTGTAGATTCACATTTTTTGAATATTTCATAGAAATGGAATCATGCGCTAAATACTCATTTATGTCTAGCTTCTTTCACTTAGCATAATGATTTTAAGGCTCATCTATGTTGTTGCATGTATGAAATAAACGAATGAAGTAAAAAGGTACTTCATTCCTTTTTAAATTAACAAATAGTATTTTATCATAATACCTATCATGCTTAGCCATTCATCAGTGGGTGGGCATTTGGGATAAAGTTGTTTTGTAAAATGTATGCAATGGCAACGTGTCAACATGATATTAAATCAGAGAGCTTGTTTAAAGAAAAACACGTTTAAGCTGCTGAGGCAGAAATTGTTCACTGCGGAAGCCAGCAATCCCTCACCTCCGTTCTTGGCCTGTGGGTGGAGGTTTCTCTGAATATACATTTCCAAGAAACCCAAAATACTTACAGTTTAGTTAGTGCACAGTGAAAACTAAGGACAGTCCTAGCTCACAGTCCCAGCTCATGGTTGTTGGCACCAAATATCATTGATACGACCAAAATCTGTTTGGCAAATTTTACATGGCAAATATTCCCTTACTGCCTGTTCAACACTCTTCTGGGAGTTCTAAGAGTATTACATAAATAGAAGAAAGGGATTCCAATCACATTTGAAGCCAACCAAATGGAACTCAGGAAGTTCTATGCTTAAGACATCATTTTTAGTACACTTAGAAACCAGACAGTTTGTCATTTATTCTAACAATAAATATTATTGTGATAAAAACAGCTTGCTCTAGATTCCCAACACAGAACTTCTGATGCCATAAAATGATTATTACAGGTGTTGACATTTTTGTTATTAGTATTACATTAATATTTCTAATATTGAGATACAGGCATCACTGAAAGACAACATACCTTCTCAACTGTACTGGGATAAGAACCTCTCTTCGCTGGGGTAGTGAGTCTGTGACTACAGGAAGCTGCTTCTGGAAAGATGATTCTATTTCTCTTCATATATTCATAGAGACAAGACTAAAAATCAGATTCTTTTTTTATTCTTAATCCATGGGGAAGTCCTTTAAAGTCCAAGCGACATCAGGTGTTTTAGTACAGAGAAAAAGGATCAAACTCAATTTCATTACATACTGAAAAGGCCAATAATAGAAATAACCCTGATATCATGGTCCTTGAAGTCAACTCTGCTTCCAAGTCCCTGATACTCCTACTATTAATAGCACTTACATTAATTTTCTCTTATGGAAACATTGAGAATTCAGGCCTTAATATCTAAAAGTTGCCACCGCAAAGACACATGTGCCAGGATTATCTCTGTTTTGTTGCCCAGGCTGAGTGTAGTGGTGTGATCTCGGCTCCCTGCAACCTCTGCCTCCTGGGTTCAAGTGATTCTCATCCCTCAGCCTCCAGAGTAGCTGAGATTACAGGCCTGTACCACCATGCCTGGCTAATTTTTGTATTTTTAGTAGAAACGGGATTTTGCCATGTTGGCCGGGCTGATCTCGAACTCCTTGCCTCCAGCAATCAGCCCGCCTTGGCCTCCCAATGTTTTGGGATTACAGGCGTGAGCCACCGTGCCTGACCATGCCAGGATTGTCTTTGACCCTGTCTGATGGAGTTTTATAAAGAGTAGAAAAGTAAAAATAAATGTTTTCTATGTAATTTAGTCTCTGTTCACTCTTTTAATCCTCACTAGTGTTGCATAATTTTTTTACATAATTTTTTTGTAGGCCAAATATTTACTCCAGTCTGGTTAAAAAACAACCTTTTTAATCACTGATTGGTTTCAGGCATAATATACCATTGAGTGTACAGTGCTCCTTTTTTTGCTGAGAAAGCATGGGAAGCTGCTATTTGCATCTCTTCCTATGTCTTCTACTTAACCATGTTTGTATGCACCATATTACCACAGTGGAAACCGTTTGTGAAACATAATTTAGTTTATACCGTTAAATGGATGGTTTTGTAGCTCCTGTTGGCAATACCAGAGCTTCCAATAATGAACAAAAGGCAGCACAAAACTTTGAAGTCAGCTAAACCAGGCAGTCAACGTCTCTCTAGCAGGAACCTTTGTTACATTTTGTCATTTGATATATGGCTGTTATGCACATAAATGTGATATTTGATGTTGGTTAGTTCCTTTCTACTGAGGAAACACAGTTCTATTTTCTAATTCTTAACAACCATGGATGCTTTATCATCAGAGCTGAGCTGAGCACATGGTATCTTAAATCATGGTGTGAAATCGAGCCTCGGCCCTGACGGCTTGCCATGTATCGGCTTGGCGGGCACAACTCCTTGCCTTTGGCCTCATTTTTCAGGGGCCAACGTGCCAATACGATTTTTACCTCAGGTAATGATTCAAAAGAAAAGCCTAATCATGTTAATGGGATGGGCGACATCTTAGGGGGAAAAATAACAAAATTAAAGTTGATTTTAACCTGCAATGAAAAACAAGCCATGGGGTGTTTCCATGTGAAATCTTGGATGTCATACAACGGATGAAGGGAAAACAACCAAAAGCCAGGGAGGAAAAAGGGAGGAGGGAAGAAGGAAAGTTTGCTTGAGTCATTTTCGGCCAAGTCTGCTTCTAACTAAAGGTTCATGGAATGGGTTTAGAATTTCATAATGCTGTGAACAATCAGCTACAGTTGGTGTCAGGGCCTTGAGAAGAAAACCCTTAGAAAGAATCCTTCCTTTTTATTCCTGAGCCTATCTTAAAGGTCGAGTAATCATATCAACAATATTTGAAGAAAAAAGTCACTTCCCTTATTTTTTTTCTGTTGTGATAAATAACTCATTTACTTCGTGGCAAACAACCTAAAGAGAGAGACAGGACTCCAGTGCTCAGGTCTGCAATATGATTTTTGTGGTCATTAGAAACATAACTTTTCTTTTAAAAAGGAGGAAAAATGGAAAGAAATAGAAACAGAGAGAGGGAAGAGGAGAAAGGAGAGAAGAGAGTAACAAAGAAAGATGGTAAGAGAAAAGAGAAAGGGAATAGAATAGATTGGGAAGAAGGGAGAACGTGAGGAAGAAAAAGAATAAATAATGTGGAAAAAGAAGCCACCAATACTGTTTCTGGATTTGTTATGTTTCCCTTTCATTTTGACTGCTATAGGGGAAAGCGTGCAAAATTATTTTTCTCTCCTTGGGTAGAGTACAGAACAAGGTGTCTTCTGTCAAATGACTGATTTGTGAAATGCAGAAGAAAAGAATGCAGAGACAAAAGAGTGTTTGTTGAACTAATTTTACAATCAATAAATGAATATGTTAAGTTCTTTGGGATCCAACCAATTCAACTTTGGAAAATGGAAGACTTTAGGTTTCAATTCACTTACACTACAAGGAAAATCTCTCTTTGGTGATTTTATTTTACATTTTGTTTCTAATTTTATGATATGATTTTCTGTTGAATTGGCATGTCTTACAATGCTTGCTATGGAAAACACTTGGTGGAAATGCAAGGAGATTTGCCTGTTCTTGTTATGCCTTCCATAAACTATTCATAGAGGGAAGCTTCTGCTGAATTCACGTCGTGATTCATAAACTCCACAACACAGCTGGTAGCCTATGCTTGCCGACAGGCCTCAACTTTTTATCACCCAGAATTCTACACATGTGTTCTTTGGATCCCCTTTCTCTGGTTCTCATTTTGACCTTTCCCGTAAGTGAGTTTGAATTTTAATTTCCTTAATTCTAATCTGGTTCCATGCAATTAATCACATTCACAATAAGAATTCTCTAAATGGACCCCTTAAGTTTGTATCATTGCTATGAGAAAGTGTGCTTTGTTCTTTACCTATGAACTGTGTTCACTTTGTATGCAGAGATACAGAAAAACAAAATCCGGCTACTTCTTTAGAAATCAGCTGTCATCTGTGATAAACCATTGAAAAGCCTTTTATTTTGGCAGACTGAAACAATCATGAATCTACGATGGCTATCCTTTCCTTGGTTTTGGTCTTTCTTGATATGATTTGCATGGAGACCTTTTGCCTTAGTAGCCCATCTGTTCTTACTGCTTATTCCCCACTGAAGTCAAGCTTAATGAAGGATGGCTCTCCATAGGTTCATAAGTTTGATTTGCATAGCCATTCAGAGTTTGAATATCCATCAGAATTTCTCTGGCCTGGAAATCAGGTTAGAAATACCGGGAGACTGTGTTCTCATTTCTCATGGGAGATTTCTCCAAGTCTCTCTCTCTCTCTCTCTCTTTCTCTCTCTCTCTCTCTCTCCAGTCCAGCTAGAAATAAATTACAAGAAATATCTCTTATTTCTCCGTTATTTCTTTCATTGGAGTTATCACTCTTGGATGAGACTTGTTTAAACATTTAGCTTGATTAACCTGATTATAAATGTGTTAGAGCTTATTAAGTGCTGTCAAATACAGTCAAATATTGACTTTGAGTATCATTTGAGGTCAGTTTTATTCCACTTATTTTGGCCTTACTTTTTTTGGAAATGCAAACAAAATAAATTTAAGTTATCAAAGAAGTCCTTTATGTCTACATAACCAATTATCTTAGAAAAAACAATTAGAAAGGCAAGTCGTGATTTTACTAGGTACTCAAAACCTTGGATAGGGTATTCTTCTCTAGCTCTCTTCCTGAAAAATTAAACCAAAAGTATTGTAGGAATTTTGAGGACTGATTTATGAGTGTATAGACACAGAGGCTGTGATTTTCCAGAAAAGTCCTTGTTAGGCTACGTATTATTTGGAACCACGATAGGTCATTCGAGTTATTTTTTGTTGGTTTGTTGTGGCTTTCTCTTTTTTATTTTATTTTATTTTATTTTATTTTATTATTATGCTTTAGGTTTTAGGGTACATGTGCACAATGTGCAGGTTTGTTACATATGTATCCATGTGCCAGCACATGTATCCATGTGCCAGTTGGTGTGCTGCACCCATTAACTCGTCATTTAGCATTAGGTATATCTCCTAATGCTGTCCCTCCCCCCTCCCCCCACCCCACACAGTCCCCAGAGTGTGATGTTCCCCTTCCTGTGTCCATGAGTTCTCACTGTTCAATTCCCACCTATGAGTGAGAACATGCGGTGTTTGGCTTTTTGTCCTTGCGATAGTTTACTGAGAATGATGTTTTCCAGTTTCATCCATGCCCCTACAAAGGACATGAACTCATCATTTTTTATGGCTGCATAGTATTCCATGGTGTATATGTGCCACATTTTCTTAATCCAGTCTATCGTTGTTGGACATTTGGGTTGGTTCCAAGTCTTTGCTATTGTCAATAGTGCCGCAATAAACATACATGTGCATGTGTCTTTATAGCAGCATGATTTATAGTCCTTTGGGTATATACCCAGTAATGGGATGGCTGGGTCAAATGGTATTTCTAGTTCTAGATCCCTGAGGAATCGCCACACTGACTTCCACAATGGTTGAATTAGTTTACAGTCCCACCAACAGTGTAAAAGTGTTCCTATTTCTCCACATCCTCTCCAGCACCTGTTGTTTCCTGACTTTTTAATGATGGCCATTCTAACTGGTGTGAGATGGTATCTCACTGTGGTTCTGATTTGCATTTCTCTGATGGCCAGTGATGATGAGCATTTTTTCATGTGTTTTTTGGCTGCATAAATGTCTTCTTTTGAGAAGTGTCTGTTCATGTCCTTCGCCCACTTTTTGATGGGGTTGTTTTTTTCTCATAGATTTGTTAGAGTTCATTGTAGATTCTGGATATTAGCCCTTTGTCAGATGAGTAGGTTGCAAAAATTTTCTCCCATTCTGTAGGTTGCCTGTTCGCTCTGATGGTAGTTTCTTTTGCTGTGCAGAAGCTCTTTAGTTTAATTAGATCCCATTTGTCAATTTTGGCTTTTGTTGCCATTGCTTTTGGTGTTTTAGACATAAAGTCCTTGCCCACGCCTATGTCTTGAATGGTATTGCCTAGGTTTTCTTGTAGGATTTTCACGGTTTTAGGTCTAACATTTAAGTCTGTTTTGGCTTTCTCTTTAACTAACTTGGAACTACAAAACTGATTGATGGTTTTTAAGAAAAACTAAACAATTTTTAATTTTTTGTATTAGTGATTAACTTTTTTCCGCATGTAAGTATGGGACTTAAAGAACCAATAGGAAGTTCCTTATGATTCATCAGGAGTGAAAATTCAGCATTTTTGTGTTAAAGATTAGCAATAAATTTTAAAAGCAGTCATTACATCAATGTATATGTTTTGATTAATAATAATGCTAGGCTAGGTGCTATGGCTTACACTTGTAATTCCAGCACTTTGGGAGGTCAAGGTGGGAGAATTGCTTGAGGCCAAGTGATTGAGACCAGCCTGAACAACATAGCAAGACCCCAACTCTACAAAAAATTAAAGTATTAGCCAGGTGCAATGCTGCATGCTTGTAGTCCTAGCTACTCGGGAGGCTGAGATATGAAGAAGACGAGCCCAGGAGTTTAAGGTTACAGTGAATTATGATTGCCCCACTGCACTCCAGCCTGGCCAACAGAGTAAGACACTGTCTTAAATAATAATGATAATGCTAAATATTAGTTCTGATATTATGATGATATTTAGTAAAATTAAGAGTAATAAAATGATCAAAGTAAATTATATAAAAATTTTATCATTATTATTATTATTTTTGAGATGGAATTTTGCTCTAGTCACCCAGGTTGGAGTGCAGTGATGTGATCTTGGCTGACTGCAACCTCTGCCTCCAGGGTTCAAGCGATTCTCCTGCCTCAGCCTCTCAAGTATGGGATTACAGGCACCTGCCACCACACCCAGCTAGTTTTTGTATTTTTAGGAGAGACAGGGCTTCACCATGTTGGCCAGGCTGGCCTTGAACTCCTGACGTCAGGTGATCCATCTGCCTCAGTCTCCCAAAGTGCTGGGATAAAGTATAAAGAAATAATTCAATTTTCCTAAACGGATAAACAACAATGAGAACAACAAAACTCAAAACAAAACAAACACAAAACAAAACATTTTATTTTCCAAAACCCCTTCTCACCTTGGTTTCTGTCTTGCCCCTGAAGCCAAATAACATCACTACAGAATTATTTTCAAATAAGCTTTTCTTCACACACTAAAATAGAGACCTGTCCTTTGTCCTTGATTTATGATTAATTTTGAAGGAAGAGTGCTCTAGGATAGCTTCCTTGTTAGGGCTCTAGATGAAAGAAAGTAAATAAGTACACTGAAAATTGCCCTGAGGATATCCTTGTCTGGTTTCAGACAAAAGCACATATTCTATGTATTTTCCTAAAAGTAATTTACTTAAACAAATTATATAAATGTACTGAATTATATGTTTACTTAGTAAATTAAATAATAATACTTAAATTCCCAGATAAGATGTTAATTGCAGCCTCTAAAATATAATTTAAAATAATTATTTTCTCTATTTGATAACTATTATCAAATTATATGGTGCATGCTCTATCTCATATAACAGGAAAAGTAAAACTTAAATATTGCTAAACAACAACCAAAAAGTACCATATCCAAATAGCCCTTATAACTTTGTAACACAGGAGCAGTTTCATTCTGTTAGAAGATGGTAGTACCTTAAACTGACATAAACTCAAATAATGTTATAAATTTTGTTTTTGTTTTTATTTTGTAATCATCTATAAGAAAACTCTTAACTTTTTTTTACAGCCCATTAAAAATGTGCTACATTTATAGTCATTAAATGGTTAAAGGACACTAATAATACAAAATAAGTAAGCTATAAGGAGCTGAATGTTGGTTTAAAACACCAAATTGAAATAAGAAGACATTTGTAAAAACCAGGGTTGTCTAGTCTTTTGGCTTCCCTGGGCCACGTTAGAAGGAGAATTGTTTTGGGCCACACATAAAATACATTAACACTAGCAATAGCTGATGAGCTAAAAAAAAAAAAAAAAAAAAAAAAAAAAAAGTCACAAAAAAATTTCATAATGTTTTAAGAAAGTTTACGAATTTGTGTTGTGTCACATTCAAAGCTGTCCTGGGTCAAGGTGTCCTGGGTCACATGCAGCCATGGGCTGTGAGTTGGACAAGCTTGGTATAAACCTAGATACTGGGGACTAATGTTTGTACTGGGTTCTGAAATAATATATCTTAAGCAACTTTGTGGCTAAGGCCCATTAGTATTTTTTTCTTTTTCTTTTTCTTTTTTGAGATGGAGTCTCACTCTGTCACCGAGGCTGGAGTGCAGTGGCACGATCTCGGCTCAACACAACCTCCACCTCCCGGGTTCAAGAGATCCTCCTGCCTCAGCCTCCTGAGTAGCTGGGATTACAGGCATGTGCCACCACACCCAGCTAATTTTGTATTTTTAGTAGAGACGGGGTTACTCCATGTTGGTCAGGCTGGTCTCGAACTCCTGACCTCAGGAGATCTGCCCACCTCGGCCTCCCAAAGTGCTAGGATTACAGGCGTGAGCCACCATGCCCAGCCTAGTATTTCTTTAGACATAATAGTATTGCTTTCCCCTGACCTTAAAAGGGATAGCTTAATGTTCCGATGTGGCAATATTTCCTCAATTAAATGCTTAATTTAATGAAGTCTCCTTAAAAATTAGTTAATTTATAAGGCATATCAACCTGTGTGTTGATATTTATCATCTAGAGTTACAACTCATATCTAAGAGAGCTAATATATTTTTTTCAAAACTCACTGTTTTATCAAAGGATTTCACTCTACACAGTAAGTAAAGCATATATTTTGTCGACTGTGAAAAAATTTTCCTCTGTCTGTATTGCACATCTCTTTAGCTTTATAAACGCATGCTTCATTCCAACACTTGTATGGCCAGCATTGCAGAAGCAAATTGACTGGAAATGTGTAATCGCCTTTTGTCCTGCATAAAATCTGTGCACTCATTAGGTGTGGGAGATAACTGAGCAACCACACCACATATGGGAAGAAAGAAGCATACCCACTTTCCACATTCTGACAGTGTCCTGATGAACTGGGAACGGGCCCTAGGAAAGGAGTGAAGACAGAAAAATAGTTCCCCATGGAAGAAGTTAAGAATTTCTCTAATAACAGAATGAGTGAGCAAATCAAGAGAACCACAGCTCTGCTACTGTTTAAGAGACTGTAGATAACAATGTAAACACTTCAGGGAAAGAACCATTTATTTCCTCTATTATCTTACTGGGTAAAAGTTGTAGTTTGGTGCAGTTAACAGGAGTCCTTTCAAACAGCTTATTTTTTTTCTTGCATTCTATGTCTCTTAATCAATGAAAGGAATTTACTATATTTCTCTCAGTGAACAAACTGAATTTAAAAAAATGTTAAATACTTCCTGATAAGAACCTTAGAAAGTTACAATTCAGGAAAAATGGACTATCTTCTTTCCTGGGACTATTTATTTTGAGAAGACACTGACAAGCGAATATGCATGTTACTTATTTGAAGGAAGAAAAGGAGCTTTTCTCTCTGAGTTATGGATCCCAGATTTAGCTTTGAATTTTATCAAAACTCATAAGCCATAGTGTGCCTAAAACAGACATCATGTTGGTTAATGAATGGTTCCTGAATCAGTGGACATTAATTAGAGTCCCATTCAACCACTAACAAGTTAAAGGCTTTAGATATATTATTTAATCTGTTTAAGCATCATTTTAATAACAGGAAGAAGAAAACAAATCTCAGAGATGAAGTGTGAGTAATATAAAAAGAGAAAGCTATTTTGAAAAGTTAAAATACCTATACCTATAATCTATGTGCAGAGTATTACAGGTTTCTAAACCTGTAATATTCTAAACCTGTAATACTTTAGAAATCTAAGACAGTAATCCATAAATGTGTTTATATTCTTCATCTTTATGTAGACAAACCTTTTCCTCACTTGGGTGAATTTCGCTACCATATAATGCAAGACACCTAAAATTCATGCCATAAATACGTGGTATATTACGCAGGAAAATTTACTTTCATTTTTAACTGAAAAATATTAAAATAAAATCCATACACTTATTAGACAGATTCGTAAACCCCAGCATTTCAATATCTCTGCTGGCCTAATAATCACAATAAGAAAAAAAGTTGTAATCTGTTTATCCCACTGGCCCTATTTAGCCCACCCAATGATTATAGCAGATGTGAATTAAATATAGATATATTTGCAATTAGAGTGAAAGACAACACTGACAATATATGAACACAGACCTGCCAGCTTCGTAAACGTTAGTGCCATAATAGTCTCAATTCTGCAGTCACCATTGCTGGGTTAACATTCGTTTGCTGTCAGCACTCCTATGTTAAAACAAATTAGCTAGATGATTAATGAATATCAAAATCAGCATGTGGATTCTCTGCGCTGAAGTCTTACTCAGCGTGAAATCCACTGGTTTCCAACTTAGTGAGATAATTTCTGGATCAAAATAATTCCCCTATGAACCTCGGAAGCATGTGGAAAAATGCTTCCAACCAACCATGGAATTGCGTGGGATTGCTGGGCAGAGTAAGCCCCTTTCTTCGTAACAGAGGTGAGGGTTTTGTTGTTGTTCCTGTGATGTTTTTCGGACAAAACAGAAAGGGGTTAGTTCATCAAAAAATGAGCAGATTCAATACAAAGTTAAAAACAAAAAAAGTCTGAAGAACAAAAAACTGTAATCTTATAGAATGTTTTTCAAACAAATCATATTATGGGCTTTATTAAGAGCTAAAGACCGAAGTTCATGGATGTCCTGTTACCCCACTTCCACTTGCCAAAAGCCAAAGCCTTTTCGTTTTGTTTTGTTTTGTTTTGTTTTGTTTTGTTTTTTGTTTTGTTTTGTTTTTGACATGGAGCTTTGTTCTTGTTGCCCAGGCTGGAATGCAATGACATGGTCTTGGCTCACTGCAATCCCTGCCTCCCGGGTTCAAGTGATTCTCCTGCCTCAGCCTCCCAAGTAGCTGGGATTACAGGTGCACACCACCATGCCCAGCTAATTTTGTGTTTTTAGTAGAGAGAGAATTTCTCCATGTTGGTCAGGCTGGTCTCGAACTCCTGACCTCAGGTGATCCACCCGCCTCAGCCTCCCAAAGTGCTAGGATTACAGGCGTGAGCCACCGTGCCCAGCCAAAGCCAAGCCTTTTCAATGTTCTTCTTTGAAACCAATTAGCATCCAGAGATATAATATAAAAAGGCATATAAAATTAGCTTTGAGATAAGATTCATAAGCCTATATTATTCACATTTATTAAATAGACATACACACATATATGTATATGTATGTGTGCATATACAGTTTTATACATATCAAACAATAATACATACATAATTATAAAATTATATATAAAAATAAAATTATATAACTATATATAATTTTGTTTCATACGTATAAACTTTGTATATGTACACATACATATACATATAACCATATATATAACTTGTTATATATTATTACATAAACATCTACATAAACATTGTTTTATATATATATAAAACATTGTATATATATAATATATGAAATATATATAATATATGAAACATTGTTTTATATATGTACAGACACACACACAAAATTGGTTAAGGTTATCCATCAGATTTCTCTACTATGATTACTGTATTTCCTTTTACAACAAATAAGTATATTGTGGAAAAACAATTTGAGACTATGCAAATATCCTGTTTCTCATTATAATTTTCCTATTATTTTTAGCATCTATTAATGATTCTTGTTTGTAACAGTTGTTATGTGTGTGCACGCTAAATGCTGATTTTATATTTCCAACATTCCTTCTATGTTTATTAATTGGAGTTCTAGGGTAATTAAGAGCTTTTCTTTTTCCCTTGGTTATTTATATGTTCAATTATTTATATTAGTTTGAACTTACCAACATTTATTGCATGGATTACAATCCATCACTATTTATTTTTTTGTTCATAATGCCCCAAATTCTACCATTGGGAGCTCCCTCCAGTTGGCTCCTGTGTCATTAGACATGCCTCTAAAATTCTTTGAAAACCTCTGTGTTTTTCAGCCCAAGAAGACATTCCAGGTTCATCTTATACTTTCCCTATCCCACTCCCTGCTCCAAGGAGTCTTGGTCCATTTTACTTGAAAATGATATTTAAAAACCAAGACTTGGACTTTAGGTATTTAAAAACCAAGACTTGGACTTTAGGTATTTAAAAACCAAGACTTGGACTTTAGGTATTTAAAAACCAAGACTTGGGTCTTTGACATACTCCTTGGTCCTGGGATATGACTGTTTTGAGGCCCTCTTAGTTGGTGGAGCTAGGAAATATGTACATGAATATTTGTTTATCTGTCTAGATTTTTAAAATAAATTCATACACCTCTGATTTCAGTCCAACACCACAAGGCTTATTCTTTGCCTTCCCAACTTTCCTTACTTATAACTTATTTCTCCAACAGTATGAAACCTGGCTCCCATGTTCCACAACAAATTTACCTATTTTTCTGAATCCTACAATACATATAAAATAACTTTTGTGGTACTAACCTGTTTACTAACTACAGTACAATATTTGCACAAACTTCTTTTGTCTTTAGCCTTACAGTACAGGTACTAGTTACTGAAGTTAGTTCTCTTCTTCCCACCACATTCATTGCGGTTATGTCATTTATTAGTAATACAGTTATAGGTTCATTTGTTACTGTTTGTATTCCATTTGGGATTCTTCCAAAAAATATAGGTGATTTTATTTGTTGATTCATTGGGTATGTATATACAAAAAGGCATACTCAGAGAAATGTCACTCTTTTGTTATCTCTAACGCCCTCTCCCTAGACCCCAATCTTTCCATGCTGTTTAAACCCACCCTCTTCAGGTGATCAGATAAGAATGTTAAACTAGGTGATTAAAGCACTCAAGAAATTAAATGACAAAATGGTGAATATCAGCACAGACTGGAAGTTCTACCCAGAGGAGAAGAAGTCATTATTCGAAAAAGATACTTGCACATATGTGTTTATATCAGCGCAATTCACAAATGCAAAATCATGGAACCAACCCAAATGCCCATCAATCAACGAGTGGATAAAGAAAATGTGATATATAAATATATATACATATATATGATGGAATATATATACACACATATATATAATGGAATATATATAAACACATAGATATGATGGAATACTACTCAGCCATAAAGAGGAATGAATTAACAGCATTTGCAATGACCTGGATGAGATTAGAGACTATTATTCTAAGTGAAGTAACTCAGGAATGGAAAACCAAACATTGTATGTCCTCACTGATATGTGGGAGCTAAGCTATGAGGACGCAAAGGCATAAGAATGATACAATAGACTTTGGGGACCTGGGGGGAAGAGTGGGAGGGGGTGAGGGATAAAAGACAACAAATATGGTGCGGTATATACTGCTCGGGTGAAGGATGCACCAGGATCTCACAAATCTCCACTAAAGAACTTACTCATGTAACCAAATACCACCTGTATCCCAATAACTTAAGGAAAAATAAAATTAAAAAAAAAAAAAGAATTAAATGGGATTATCAAACCAAAAGATAGAAAAACTGAAATTAAGAAAGGCTGAAGGGGTTTCACTACTGGTTAGGCTGTTGAAATTGTGAAACATCATTGTTTCTGCCCAAACAATGTTGTTAAACTAAAAATTCCTCCTCTTTAATGACATTGAAGGCCCATAGACACAGTGAGGTCTAAATGATTGATGTTGCAGATCAGAGCAAGCTCTTTCCGGCTGAGGAATGCCCAGCAGTCATTTTCACATGAAGGAGTCGTTGTCCTATCTGGTGGCATGCCTGTGCCCCGCAAAAGCCCCTTGAAGTAAGACCTGTTGGTGCAGTGTTTGGGAATGCTGTCAGATGACAGATTTTGGCTATTAATCCCTTCAGGGTTTGCTTCAGCTGCAGAAAGCCAACTCACCCAAAGGCATACTTTTCTTGGGGTGGTCCGTATCCAACGACTGAGACATTTTGGCCCAACCCAGGAAAATTGTGACTGGCCATTTGATTCTAGAACTCTTTGTGGGGTTGGTTGAGGCTATTGGGTCTACACTGTAGGTTGAGTTCCCTTTCTGCCTAAATCTGCTTTTTCCCTCTCCCTTCCATGGATGTTGGTTGCTAATAAACATTCTATCCATTAGACTCTGTCTCAGAGATTGCTGCCTGGGGAACTTCACCTGTGGCAGTTAATGCCAGGAGTGTCCAAGAAAGCAAATATTCAAGTCGGGTTTTGGAGCTCAATAGCCTTCTTCCCAGGTGGCAGTGAGGACCCTATCCTTGGTGATAAGTGGCACGTAGCTGGTGGCACAAGGTGACAGTGCAGTTGTGAAAACTTTCACTAGTGATGAATGCTGATGGTACACACAGAAGGGAAAGTTCTAGCTGGTGAAACGCATCAGCCAGCTTTTGAAAGTTCCAGAGAAATAGTAACTAAAAAGACAATGGTTGGGAGGCCGAGGTGGGCAGAACACCTGAGATCAGAAGTTCAAGACCAGCCTGGCCAACACAGCAAAACCCCATATCTACTAAAAATACAAAAAAAAAAAAAAAAAAAAAAAAAAGCCAGGCATAGTGGTGGGCACCTGTTATCCCAGCTACTTGGGAGGCTGAGGAAGGAGAATCACTTGGACTTTGGAGGTGGAGGTTGCAATGAGCTGAGATCGCGCCACTGCACTCCAGCCTGGGCGACAAGAGTGAAACTCCTTCTCAAAAAATAAATAAATAAATAAATAAATAAATAAAATAAAATAAAAAGACAGGGGATTAGATTCCTGTTGCTAAACTTTAGAAAAAGATAAGGAAAGACTAAAAGCAGTTAACTGGCCATTGAAAGACCAGTGTAAACATCAGGGTATTTTTTTGTAGGAAGCAAGGAGGCTCTGCAAAGTGGCCTGCAGTGAAAGTGCAGAGAAAGCTGAAGATGGGGCCCAGGACTTAATCATCAGAGGAGCAGAGCTCCTAAGGTTAAACTTCCAGCCATGCAGGCTTGCAATGCCAAGGTCAGAAGAACGAGACACTGAAACATGGGATGAGATATCTACGTTGAAAACCCTGAACCCTGAAAACCTTAAATATGTACATTTCCCTGAAAGTTCTGGGCCTTCAGAAGGGGCCTATCCTTCCCCATCAAGAACCCCTTTCCCATCAAGATCCCCTTCCCTTGTAGACAATCCAAAGGCCTCTTCCTTGTGAGGCAGGGATGTGGCTCAGGATCTGACCCCTCCCTCCTCCCTTGCCATTAGGCCTATCACTAGGGAGAGGTCACAGGATGTCTCAGGCTGAAAATGCAGACAATACAGGGCCTGAAAATGGCGGAAAAGGCCTATACCACAAAGGATTGCCATTCCCAGAGAGTGCGTTCTGGCAGGAGCCAGGGGTGCATGTGTGGGGCTGGATTCTGAGTGTGCTTGACAAGGGGAGCTCTGAGCATAAGACTGGATAAGGGAGAGTTTATAATTTATTTACACTCTTCCAAGGTACAGAATTTACTACCCTGCAAGGACTCCTAGAAGCATGAACAAAATGATGGCCTGCACCTCCTCGCTTCCCTAGGCTAACTGAGGGAAAATGCCAGAACTACTGCAGCAGACAGTGGAGGAAGGGCTAAAGAACTCAGGGTATGGGGCTTGCTGGAGTGGATATATTATGTAAGGATAAGAAACTCAACAGATGATCATATTGGATGTAAGGTATGGAAGTTCTGCTGTTTACTGAGGTCATCAGGAATGCACCGCATCACTGAGAAACTCAGCAGTGTCCCCTCTCTGCAGACCAGGGCTGGTGGGAAGCCATTACAGAAAGAGGCATGGCTAGCATTGCGGATGATAAGGCTCTAGAAAGATAGATGCCAGGTCAGAAGCCTGGTGCATGGCACCATAATGAGAGGTAAGGTTGGAGGAGCTGTTCCCAACTGTATATGAAGAAGAAGATTTTAGCAGCTCAAGAGTAGACTCCAATGAACCTGGAGATGTGACGTCCAGATTCCCTTTCAAAGAAGCACTGTTGCTCCAGTTGTTGGGAGCACTGTCAACCCTCTAGAAGTTGCTTCAGCTACAGAGTCACCTTGCCCTTCCCAAAGCAGCCACATTTTATGACTGACTGAGGCAGGAGTATAAAGGTCTGGGCATTTTTGCACCATGTAGGAAAAATCTAACAGGCATTTCGGTTTCATAGCTCTCTGTGTGGCTTGCTGAGGCAGTTAGGCCTGTATTGCAGCTCGACTTCTTCTTCTGCCCAGTCCTGCATTCCATCCTCCTAGGTTGAATGGTCCCTATCCCTCAATCCCCCCAAAAATGTAAACTCACTTCCTAATCCCTAGAACCTGTGAATGTCAACTTGTTTGGACAAAGGGTCTTTACAAATGTGACAAAGTTAAGAATTTGAGGTGAAGTGATCCTGGATTATCTGGGTGGGCCCTAAATCCAATGATATCTTCTTATGAAAGACACACATGGGAGAGACATACAAGGAAAAGAGCAGGCCATGTGAAGGCAGAGATTGAAGTAGCAGCCACAGGCCAAGGAATGGTGGTAGCCAGCAGAACCTGAAAGTGGCAAGGCACAGAGTGTTCCCCAGAGCCTTTGGAGGAAGAGCAGATCTTCCCACACCTTGATTTCTGACTTCTGACCTCCAGATCCATAAGACAATAAATGTCTGGGGTTTTCTGTTGTTGTTGTTGTTGTTTCTTTGTTTGTTTTGAGGCAGAGTTTCGCTTTTGTTGCCCAGGCTGGAGTAAAATGGCATGATCTCAGCTCACTGCAACCTCCACCTCCCAGGTTCAAGCAATTCTCCTGCCTTAGTCTCGGATTAGCTGGGATTATAGGCATGCTCCACCACACCTGGCTAATTTTGTATATTTAGTAGAAACGGGGTTTCTCCATGTTGGTCAGGCTGGTCTCAAACTCCCGACCTCAGGTGATCTGCCCGCCTCGGCCTCCGTAAGTGCTGAGATTACAGGCGTAAGCCACCGCATCTGGCGCAAATGTCTGTTGTCTTAAGCCACCTGGTTTGCGGTACTTTGCTGTGGCAGTCCCAGGACACTAACACACCTCCCTCCACAGGTGCGAGCCCAAGGGCACGTCCAATGAACTTGCTGCACACTGGGCTCCATCTCAGAGCCTGCTTCCCAAGAACTCAACCTGTGGCATGGGTGGGGCAGTGGCCAGCCACAATCACAGAGATTTTTCCATAATGAGAAGACTCTTGTTGAAGGTTTACCCTAGGCTGGAATGACAAGAGAGAATCTGGAAGGTACCAGAGGAGGTAGGATAGTAGCCCCTCAAGGATATCCAGGTTCAAATCCATGAAACTTTTGAATATGTTAGGTTCCATGGCAAAGGGGAATTTAGGTTGTTGATGGAATTAAGGCAACTCATCAGCTGACCTTAAAATGCAGAGATTATTCTAGTTAATTCAATGTAGTAACACAGGTCCTTAAAGGTCAAAGAGAGAATTAGATAGCACTAGGGAGATGGCAGTGTGGGGACTCACATTGACATTGTTGGCTCTGAGGAATAAGGTAGGGGCCATCAGCTAAGGAATGCAGCTCTAGAAGTTGGAAAAAGCAAGGAAATGGATTTTCCCTCAGAGCCTCCAGAAACAAGTGCACCCTGCTGACATCTTGATCCTAGTCCAGTGAAATCTCCATCAGGCTTTTGATCTACCAAAGTCCAAGATAATGAATCTGCATTGTATTAAGGCACGAAGTCTATGGTAACTTGTTATAGCAGCCAGAGGAACTGGCTCTGTAAAGCTAGCCCCAAATGTAAAGCTACACCCGCCAGATTCGACAATTCTTTCCTACTTTTTCTGAGTTAGTGGTGATTAGAGCTATCTCTTAGTCTCACTGTGCCTGTGTCATGGACTGGAGAGGTCAGACCTCACCTCCAAAACACTTGAAACTAAAAGATAACTCAAGTTAATTAAATCAGAACCCCAAATACCACCTAGATGGCATCCTGAGGAGATCAAAGAGATGAACTCCTGGAGAAGCTGGAAAGGAGAAATATATCTTACAGGCTTTAGTAGCTTGGTGAAACATTTGCAGAGCCCTGATGGAGGAATGGGCCTGACCTCACTCTCAAGAGAACCAGTTCTGAACTGGAACTAACCAAAGCTGCTACTGATCCACTACCCAGCTTAACTCCTAGTGAGAGAGAAGAGATCACCCCTTCACTTTAGCTGTTTGACAAAAAAAGGTGTACCATTTTGGGGAAAATTGTTATTTGATTCAGTCTCTTCTCTTCTGTACATAATATATATCATAAAATATAAAAAGTATAAGACATATGAAGAAGCAGGAAAATGTTATCTATAATTTAGTTTAAAAAAGCATCCATAGAAGCAGACCTACAGATGCAGATGACATAGATTTTGAAATTAGAGACATGACCTTTAATAATCTCTTTTCTTAGAGAGATATTTAGGAAATAATCTCTTATTTATTTGAAGCTTCTAATTCTCTCAGTTTTTTTTCACCTATCAGATTGACAAAAAATCCAAAATCTTGACAAGATTGGCAATATTGTAAGGCAGCAGGCACTTTCATACACTGCTGGTTGAAATATAAAATGCTATTATCCCATGGAGGACAATTTGGCAATACTGGGCTAAACTACTAATGCATATATTTTTCTTGACCTGTGGATTTCACGTTTAAGAATATACCCTGAAGACACATGTTTAACAATGTGGAAAAGCATATGCAAAAGTTATTCATTGCAGTATTGTCATTGTAAAATATTACAAACTACCTAAAGTGTAGAATGAAGAAGACTGCTTTCACTGGCCAAGTCTGAGATAATTTAAGCATTAAGGTTGATAAGAAAAATAATAGTTGGTTGAATAAACTATGGTACATGCATACTGCGGGGTACTATTAACTGATTTAAAAAATGAGAAACATCTTTATGAACTGAAAGGGAGATGTTTCCAGAATTTATTTTAAAGTGAAAAATGAAAAAGAACATATGCAGTATGCTACCTTTTGTGAGAGAAAGAACAGAAAAAAAGAAAAAGTACACATATCTGTATAATTTTGTAAAAAGAAACAGAAGACTGATAATATACAAATGAATGAAACTGGTTACTAATTAGGGAAGGAGATGAAAGGGTAGGGTTGCAGGGGAGGGGAGGAAATGATGTTTCTCTGAGTATATCTTTCTATACAATTTTGACTTTTAATTGTATGCTCATCCTTTACATATCCAATAAAATGAAATTACAAGGGTGGGAGGAAACCCCAAACTAAATGCAAACAGTAACAAGTGAACTTCATGGCTTTCAATGAGTGAAGTAACATCCCTAAGGAAATTAAAAATTCTTTTTATTGTGGTAAAATATACATAACATAAAGCATATCATTGTAACCATTTTAAATCTGTATCTATTGAAAGATTTTTCTTTTTTAAGAGACAGGGTCAAGGTGGCTGGTAAGATGGTCAAATAGGAATAGCTTCAGTCTGCAGCTCCCAGTGAGATCAACACAGAAGGCAGGTGATTTCTGCATCTCTGAGATACCCGGCTCATCTCACTGGGACTGGTTAGACAGTGGGTGCAGCCCATGGAGGGCGAGCTGAAGCAGGGTGGGGTGCTGCCTCACCCAGGAAGTGCAAGGGGTCCAGGAACTCCCTCCCCTAGCCAAGGGAAGCCATGAGGGACTGTGCAGTGAGGAATGGTGCATTCCGGCCCAGATGCTATACTTTTCCCATGGTCTTTGCAACCTGCAGACCAGGAGATTCCCTTGGGTGCCTACACCACCAGGGCCCTGGGTTTCCAGCACAAAACTGGGCAGCCATTTGGGCAGACACTGAGCTAGCTGCAGGAGTTTTTTTTCATACCCCAGTGGCGCCTGGAATGCCAGGGAGACAGAACCGTTCACTCCCCTGGAAAGGGGGCTGAAGCCAGGGAGCCAAGTGGTCTAGCTCAGCGGACCCCACCCCCACAGAGCCCAGCAAGCTAAGATCCACTGGCTTGAAATTCTCACTGCCAGCACAGCAGTCTGAAGTCGACCTGGGACACTCGAGCTTGGTGGCAGGAGGGACGTCCACTACTACTGAGGCTTGAGTAGGCCGTTTTCCTCTCACAGTATAAACAAAGCCACTGGGAAGTTTGGACTGGGCGGGACCTACCACAGCACCACAAAGCTGCTGTAGCTAGACTGCCTCTCTAGATTCCTCCTCTCTGGGCAGGGCATCTCTGAAAGAAAGGCAGCAACCCCAGTCAGGGGCTTATAGATAAAATTCCCATCTCCCTGGGACAGAGCACCTGGGGGAAGGGGCGGCTGTCGGGGCAGCTTCAGCAGACATAAACGTTCCTGCCTGCCAGCTCTGAAGAGAGCAGCGGATCTCCTAGCATAGCACTTGAGCTCTGTTAAGGGACAGACTGCCTCCTCAAGTGGGGCCCTGACCCTCATGCCTCCTGACTGGGAGACACCTCCCAGCAAGGGTCGACAGACCCCTCATACAGGAGAGTTCCAGCTGGCATCTGGCAGGTTCCCCTCTGGGACAAAGCTTCCAGAGGAAGGAACAGGCAGCAATCTTTGCTGTTCTGCAGCCTTTGCTGGTGATACCCAGGCAGAGAGGGTCTGGAGTGGACCTCCAGCCAACTCCAGCAGACCTGCAGCAGAGGGGCCTGACTGTTAGAAGGAAAACTAACAAACAGAAAGGAATAGCATCAACGTCAACAACAACGACGTCCACACAAAAACCCCATCTGAAGGTCACCAGCATCAAAGACCAAAGGTAGATAAATCCCACGAAGATGAGGAGTCCAGGAATTCTAAACAAGCCTGGGCAACATGGCAAAATCCCGTCTCTACAAAAAAATATAAAAATTAGCCAGGCATAGTGGTGTGCACCTGTAGTCCCAGCTACTTGAGAGGCTGAGGAAAAAGGATTGCTTGAGCCTGGGAGGTCGAGGTTGTAGTGAGCCGAGATTGTGCCACTGCACTCCAGCCTAGGTGACAGAGCAAGATCCTGTCTCAAAAAAAAAAAAAAGTTATACATACATACAAATATTAAACTCATTCACACCTACTAACAATACATGCCACATTGAATGTGTACTTTAGCTGTATCAATGTTATAATATTATGTAACATTACTACACCTTGTTAAATATCTCATATTGCTTGTTCTGACACATTATTTTACACCCAGTATTTTCACTCAATTTAGCCTAAAAAGTGGAGGTAAAAGATAATTTCACTTCTTTTAGGCTTGTGTTTATCTGTTATAAAAACCTGGTAAATTAATAAGAAGAAAACATACTGTATCTTTTTTTTAATTCCTGGATTAGCTTTCCATCTATTTTATTTTTAGGCTGGAGTGCAGTGGCACCATCTTGGCTCACTGCAACCTCTGCCTCCCAGGTTCAAGCAATTCTCCTTCCTCAGCCTCCTGCATAGCTGGGATTACAGGTGCTCACCACCATGCCCAGCTAATTTTTATGTTTTTAGTAGAGATGGGGTTTCACCATGTTATTTGTTTTTTTAAAAAAAAATCAGTGCATACTCATTGTAGTAGATAAAACCATCTCATTGCAATATTGCCTTCTTAAATATTGCTTCTGGTAACTATACCCTGGTGCCTATTAGGTGGCAATGATGTTTGGGCTAAAATCTCAATGGTGTCATGAGTGAAATCAAATAAGAAAGACGTGTGTATTTTCTCTGCTAATGAAATACCCTAAATACTTAGACCCTTTTCATCACAATGTATCCATTAATAGACAGAAAATATGCATGTGTCCGGCTGTTCCTTTACACTTTCTTCTGTATTGCATTTTACTTTTTAAATATCTATCTTTTTAAACATCTATCTTTTACTACTTCCTAGATCACATACCTGATTGGAATCAGAGTAAAATTCAACCACAGGTCACTGGCATCTGTAATCAAAATATACCTCTAGAGGTTTCTTGTTTGTTTTTCTATCTGTACACATGTGGTCTAGAGACTTGTGGTATTTAAAAGCATATATGGTTAAAATGCCCAGCTCAATAATTTTTGCAAAAACATCTCTTTATTCCAGAAAATACATTCAGCTCTATAAATGTGGCAGTATATTTGCATAAATGTTTTGCTTCATCCATAAACACATATTGCAAATAAACAAAAACATATTTAAAAAACATAAAATTCATCAGCAATGGTGAACATGCTACATCGGGCATGATGTTAAGAATCAGTTTTTATTATTAACTGAATTATGTGAATTCTGAGTCCTCTCTCACTGTCAGAACCCTCTAGAGTATTTAAAAAAATAGAAATATACTTTTCAATGAGGACAACCAGCATTTCTGCAATCATAGCACAGTGTAATAGTTTGAATGATAATGCCAGCATATCTATATCCTAGTGAGAATGTAAGATGTAAGCCACTTATTTAGATAGCTAGTGCAATATGATCAACTCCAATATCTTTTTTGCTAGGGGGAAATCAAGTTCCTGTTAATCTTCTTTCAAGGCATAAAGAACGAAGAGAAAAATAGTCCCCCTAAGACGTTAAAATTTTAAATCATATTTAGTAGGTTCTACTGTATTTGAAATGCCGTATTCTCCCTTCCCACACTTCACTTGAAGTTAGGAAATAAATTTACAATTTTCAGTGTTTATTAAACTAATACTGGTCAAAGTTAAACACACTCTTTGTAAAATGTAAGTCCCTGGTTCCTTCTGAGTGATTACATAAAGAACTCTTTGGCCCTTTTAAGACATTAGCTTCCATTGTAGCAAAGGTTTTACTTCTCAAGGCCACTAAAGTATGGATTGACTGTTTAGTGGCTCTTAAGCCAAATTAGTTTTGATTTCTATTTTATCTTAAAGTGTACACGTCCAGAATGTTGTATAGGAGCGTCCCTTATAACACTCCCACCACACACATACATACACACTGAGCCCCACACACACCAAACCTGCTATACTTAAGAGGTAGCCACAATCCAATGTCTTTCCTCCCACATTCAGTGTTCAGCTAGGTCTCTGAGACTTTCCTGATTTCCACTACACACCTTCCTCACTTCAGCTTGTTTCTGATTTGGAGACACCACAAAATCTTGGGAGAACCTTGTTTGTGTACAGGATTTAGTACTATTTTGCCAGCATTCTTTCCCCATCAACCAAGAGATGTTCATTCTGACAAATGCCATCCTCCCAACTTAAAGTCCATAAAATGTTGTTACTGTTGAAATTTGTTTCCTTTAAAATAATATTTTACTGTAATTTAGGCAAACAATAAATATGCCTCCTCCCAAGAGTAACACACCAAAGTTATGCACAGAAGAAAACTGATGATATTCTCCTCAGACTCTTTGTCTGTTTCACACCCTCTCTTCCTATAGTCTGTGCTACCTGTGCCTTAATTTACACATTTGTCTTTAGGAACTGGTGCTTGAGAGTGCCTTTTAATATTTTTTATCTTAATTAATCACATTTTTAAATCAAGAAAACCTAAAGTTGCCAAAGAAAAAACAATTTAAAAGGTTATGAGGTCTGCGAAGGTCTTAACTAACTTCAGACCTTAGGAGAGATTAGATTTTTTTTTAATTTTATTATTATTATACTTTAAGTTTTAGGGTACATGTGCACAAAGTGCAGGTTTGTTACGTATGTATCCATGTGCCGTGTTGGTGTGCTGCACCCATTAACTCGTCATTTAGCATTAGGTATATCTCCTAATGCTATCCCTCCCCCCGCCCCACCCCACAACAGTCCCCGGAGTGTGATGTTCCCCTTCCCGTGTCCATGTGTTCTTGTTGTTCAGTTCCCACCTATGAATGAGAACATGAGGTGTTTGGTTTTTTGTCCTTGCGATAGTTTGCTGAGAATGATGGTTTCCAGTTTCATCCATGTCCCTGCAAAGGACGTGAACTCATCATTTTTTATGGCTGCATAGTATTCCATGGTGTGTATGTGCCACATTTTCTTTACAGAATATTGCCGAATTCCAATAGAGAAAGTGTTTTTGTTGAACTGTCTGATCACATAGAAAGGAATGTGCAGGGACTTCAACATTAGCTATAAGTTAAATGAGCAATTAGACAAAACTCTTGAGAATAGTGTTTATGTCTGTTTCCTGACTTTGTTACTTCGAGCACAGTACTTTATCTCTGCGGTTAGGATTTGTCTTTTACCAAAATATAGAGCAGGACTAGATAAACTACAAAGACTTTTCTAACACTAAGATTCTATGATACTATAATTTACTTTCAGCATAGGCATATATACAACTATACATGCTGCTTACCCAAATGACTAATGATATAGTAAATGCTGATATAATCTGGTTTATTGCCTGGATTTGGAAATGTGATTGTTCTATCACAATATATTAGGTATCTAGATTGTACAATTTATGTGGACATACTCATATAGCTTAGTTTTATTTTAAAGCAGATGTTAGTCAATTCTCAATACTATTGGGAGTAAACGTCCCATCCTAAAGAAGAAGCTGCATTAAATGACAAAGCAGCTTTCTTGATTAGTACAGTTCCCACATGACACCTAAGAAACCTCCTCCACTCTGTTTATTTGGACTGGATTAGTCTCTACTAAAGTCAGAAATGCCTGAAACTGTGTGCTTGCTCTTGAATGGTCAGTTTTTTGGAGTAAAAACTGTTTCTCATGTATTATATTTCACTCAGTGACCTGCATGCATTGAGTGTGTTTTGAATCAGAAACTTTCTCAGAATAACTACCATGTTTTTATATTTCATTAAATGAGTGTCATTATTTTAATGTTGAGATAGAAACCTGAGTTTTAGAACTATTAGGAGCCTACATTAAGGCCATGCAGCCATAGAATGGTTGAGCTGGAATTTGGCACTTAAACCTGGGTTTCCTCCTATCTCACTACACTACCTTTAGACACACAGAGGCTGACAGTCTTCTTTGCTCACTAGGTAGAGACTAACCGTCATGTTCTTCGGTTGAACTTACCAGACTAACTCCACTTGAGGGACACACACACACACACACACAGGCAACAAGCAAATTTGTTTATCTTTCAGCCCATCTGGAAATATCATGTTATAAGTAAACGAGAGTTATCAAAAGTTACTAAAGATGTGTCTTGCAATAAATCCCTTTAAAATCAAATGTGTTTTTATTGAATTCTGTTTTGCGCACACTGAACAACATTAGAGCCATTCTTCAATGCAGTTAGCTGTTTTGGTGTTGGAAAAATATGTTTTAAAGAAGAACCATTTGGAAACTTTTATTAAAGCAAAGCAAGCAAGACTGGAAATTGAGGGGAAGCACGTTGCAATGTTGAGGTAGAAAGGTATCCCATATAAGCTCATTTATTTTTTATTTGTTTTAATATTTGTTTATCACAAAATCTAGAATAATGGGGCTTTGAGGTCCTATGCTAAGGAAATAGAAGGAAATTAGAGTGCATTGTGTCAGGGGCACACATTGCCACCCTCACCAGGAAAGGAAAAGGAATCTGAGAAACCTCAGGACAATTAAACTTTGATTTCCACCTCCTTACTGACAATGTGCTACTTACTTGCTATGGGAGTTACGGCTCTTGTCATATCACTGCTCCTACAGACAGGGAATGGACCAGATGTATGCAGTTTAATAAGTTTACATAGGTAACTACTTGGTTATTGATGGCTGGGTGGTGCTGTGTCATTTGGAATAATGAAAAAGCTTGCATTATAAGTTAAGGTAAGAAAGAAAGTTTGGATGCATAAGGTAGTAAAAAGGGGTTGAACATTTTTTTGGCATTTATTGAGTTAATTGTTTTTCTCCCCTTAACATACCCTGAATAGTTATATAATATAAAAAGCTCTTTTTCATATCCCTCAGTGTGTGTTGGGACTTCACATATAGGATACCCCCACCCCCCGCAAAAAAAATTTAGTCGGTGCCAAAATCTACATTTTCATTTGGCGAACTAGTTAAATCTATTCATAATCTGGTGCCTGAATCAAATTTCAGAGCCGACTAGACTGCCTTGGCTCCTGGTTTCTGTTGCTCGACCTGTCTCCAACTGAATTTAGCTATGATGTTACATCTTTAGCTGTAGAAAATTTCTAATAAGGGTGGCCTGTTTTCCTTTGCCACTGAAGGCTTCATACACAAGATTCAGCATTTCCGAGCAGGGGCCCAGTTGGAGCCACCATGAAGCCTTCTTTGGAAAGAAACTCCCTGTTTCTTTAACTTTTTCCCTTTTTTTTTCCCCTCTAAATGTTCGCTTTAACGGCTCTAACACTACATAAAATTTATATACTATATAGTGAACAAATTGTGTAGAGAGTATTGTCAGGAATTATGAGAGAAAGCATGAGGATCCAAGGAATTCGTTGTGAAATTGTGCAGGCTTTTTATGTTTGTAACACAGGAAGTGCAGGTGAAGACCGATCAGGAACAAGTTGGGGTGTCTTGTTATCTAGAATGAGAGTAACTTTTTTCTCAAGAAAGATTCAGATGAAGATGGAAAGAGAAGCAAAGTAGAGAAGAGGGAGAAGATTGGAACATCAGTTGCCAGAATACAATGCATTTGGAGACCTAGTTAAAATGAGAAAATAATGAATGGATTGTTGAACATTAAGAGGGTTACTGTAGATCTCGGTTTACTGCAGACAGTCCAAATATGGTATTGTTATCCTGTCTGGTTTATATATTGGAGATAGATCACGTGATCATCCTACACATTGGTCCTCTAGGAAGCCCATGATAAGTAACTATGTTCATGTATTGTTTTATTTGATCATAAGAAATATTGGTGAGTTTTTTTTTTCTCAAAGCAATGGGAAGTTTTGTTATTCCAGGAAAATATCAAACAGAATGTCACATCACTATTTGTTTAAATACTGTTGTGGAATTCTGTTTCCCATCATGTTAGACATAGTTATTAGAAATCAGAAGTCGGCAAGATAATAAATGTTTTGGTCTCTGTCACAGTTACTGAACTTGGCCAAAGCAGCTAGCAAAAGCAGCCACAGATAATATGTTAACAAATAGGCGTAGCTATGTTGCAATAAAACTGTATTTATGGCAGCACAGTGGCTCATGCCTGTAATGTCAACACTTTGGGAGGCCAAGGTGGGAGGATTAATTGAGCCCAGGAGTTTGAGACCAGCCTAAGTAACATAATATGATCTTGTCACTACAAAGATTTTTTTTAAAAATTAGCTGAGCATGGTGGCACAAATATGTAGTCCCATCTGCTTGGAAGGCTGAGGTGGGAGGATCACTTGAGCCCAGGAGGTCAAGGCTGCAGTGAGCTATCATTGTGCCACTGCACTTCAGCCTAGGTGATGGAGTGAGATCCTCTCTCTCAAAACAAAACTTTATTTACAAAAAAAGATTGGCCAGGTACGGTGGCTCACACCTGTAATCCCAGCACTTTGGGAGGCCAAGGCTGGTGTATCACCTGAGGTTGAGAGTTCGAGATCAGCCTGACCAACATGGAGAAACCCCATCTCTACTAAAAATACAAAATTAGCCAGGCGTGGTGGTGTGCGCCTATTATCCCAGCTACTCGGGAGGCTGAGGCAGGAGAATCGCTTGAACCCGGTAGGTAGAGGTTGCGGTGAGCCGAGATCGCACCATTGTACACCAGCCTGGTCAAGAAGAGCAAAGCTCTGTCTCAAAAAACAAACAAAAAAATGACAGGCCATATTTGGCTCGTGGACTATACATTGCTGACCTTTGATTTAGAAGAATATTTAAGGTCATGAGAATATGTTGAGGATATACTGATAACTGCAAAAGCAGACTGCAATGCAATATGAACTATGTTGTTAGTACGTTTATATGAAAAAAACTAAATAACCCACAGTAGCCTAATGTATTAAGAGAGATTTCCTAGGGTTGTGAAATCGCTAGTGATTTAGCTGTGCCTGTGTGTACCCACATAATTTTCTCAGCTTTCTGGGTGTTTAGCACTGAGAGCTTTTTAACTCTTGTACTAAGGATAAGGGGGGCAAGGAGGGTATGGAAAAGTACCCCAGGTCATGTTGTCACAGTTGCATGTTGATTATCTCTAGAGCATGTTGTTATACCTAAATACATAAAAACAGGCACCCAGGTAGGGGATTCGGGCTCCAGCTTTAGCCATCTGGGGTCCTGATACTGTAATTTAACCGCTTCTTGTCTCAGTGTCTTCTTCAGTCTAAGAGGACAATAAAACTTTGTTCGTGGAGTGCTCATGAAGACTGGGCTGCTCTATGTAAAGTTTCTAGAATAATTTCTGACACATATTCAATGAATACAATTCTTTATATAACCTGTACTGGATAAGAGTATCTGATATTCCTCCCACTGAAGGTTTTAGTGGTTTCCTGCATACATTTTGTAAATACTTTGATTTTCCCAATTGATAACTATTAAAGAGATACCAACCATGTATTGTTATTTGTTGATGTTATTAGTATTTCAAATTCCCATAAAGTTGGCCTGGTGGTAACACTGAAAGAAAAAAAAAAAACGATCAACAGAAATAGAGTAATTCTTTATTGTTTATATAATGACATAAATCTTAAATAGCTAAACTTTGAAGGAAGACATCCATGGAGTACTAAATAATACACTCAGTATGATTTCAGTTTTAGTACATGCCATGGCTAACTTTTTGTGTCAAAGTGACTTGGGCCAAGAGGTGCCCAGATTAAACATCTCCAGGTGTGTCTATGAGGATATTTTCAGATGAGATCAGCTTTTGAATCAGTGGACTCAGTAAAATAAGATTGTTCTCTTCAATGCAAGTGGGCTTCATCCAATCCATTGGGGATCTGGACAGAGCAAAAGGCAGAGGAAGGAGGAAGACACTTTTTTTGTTGTTGTTTTTTGTTTCTTTTCTGCCTTACTGCTTGAGCTAGAACATCTCATCTCACCTTCTTCTGCCCTCAGACTGGGATTCGTACCATAAGCTCCTGCCTTTGGACTTCAGTTGAATTACACCACCAGATTTCCTAGGTTTCTGGCTTGCAGATGGCAGATTGTGGAACTGCTCTGCCTCCATCATCATGGGAACCAATTCTTCATAATAATCTCTCTCAGTCTCTCTCTCTCCCTCTCTCTGTCTCTGTCTCTCTGTCTGTCTCTCCCCTCCCCTCATTGGTTCTGTTTCTCTGGAGAATTCTGATTAATATAGCACACTTATTAAGAATGTTTTCTAAATGCTATTTTATAGCAAACCTATCACCTTCCTAAGGATTGTAGCCTATGTGAGACTTTTTCACTATATTCCCATATCTGCAATGCCTGGTATCTTACCCTATAAAAAGTTGGAAAGGAGCACACTTTTTTCCCTTATATAACCACAAATATGTACCAGTAAACCTAAGAAATTGCTTTCATATTTTGAGCGATGATTTTTTTTCCTTCTTAGAATTTCTCTACGAATATTGTCAGAGAAAATGCATTAGCACTGCAAAAAGTAGAAATAGTAACCCTTTTCTGCTGTATGCAGCAAACGAGAGTGCGATGCAGAATACTGGGAGTGCAATAAGTGATAGAAAAGTGAACAGTGGTTAAGAAAAGCAGATTCTCATTAGCCAAGGTTAGAATCTCTGCAGCGAGGATAACCCTTATAGAAGATATTTTTAAACTTTCCTGTTTCAGTATTTTTTTTAAAAAGTCATTATATTTTTTCTTGCTCATTTTTTATGATAAAGCTTTTTTTAGCCTTCTCATGGCATTTCTCACATTTACTCTTTTTTGTTACAGTTTTCTTCTTTATAAAATGCCACGACATTTGTGTGAATCCTTTGGTCAACCTAAACCCTAGGGCTATAGTAAAAGGTCATAAATGATTCTTCCTGCCAATAAAATTTAAGTCAATTTTCTATAAATTACGTGTCCTTGCTGCCTTTTCTATTCTCAGCCACATTCCTACTTTCCATGTAATTGTCGTTTTCTTCTTTAACATCCTAGTTGGAAATCTTTTGGGCATTCTCTTTTTCTAAAATCATCACTGTGATAATGTTGGTATCTTATATTAGATGAAGAGAGCAAGGGTTTGTGTCTGTCTTGCTCATAACTGTTTCTGCTATGCCCGCTGCCTAGCACATGGCACATTATAGATGCTTGATATAGTTTGGATGCAAATCTCATATTGAAGTGTAACCTTCGATGTTGGAGGTGAGCCTAGTGGGAGGTGTTTTGGTCATGGGGATGGATGTTTTATGAATGACTTGGTGCCATCCCCATGGTAACGAGTGAGTTCTTGCTCTAGTAGTTCATTTGAGAGCTGGTTGTTTAAAGGAGCCTGGCGTCTCCTTCTCTCTCTTGCTCCCTCTCTCACCATGTGACACGCCTGCTCCCCCTTCACCTTCTACCATGATTGTAAGCTTCCTGAGGCCTCACCAGAAGCCAAGTACATGCCAGCACCATGCTTCTTGCACAACCTGCATAACTGTGAGCCAAATAAGCCTTTTTTAATTTATAAATTACCCAGCCTCCAGTATTCCCTTATCTGCAAAGCAGGCTAATACAGTGCTCAATAAATATTTATGAAATAGCCTACACTGACAAATAACCTTTAAAAACTCATTTATTCTGGCTTAATAATCATTAGGAAGTATTATTTAGGGCAGCAGTATTGTTGAGACATCTCAGAATGGCCATCAATTACTGTAAGTTTCTCAATTAATTTGACAGTAAGAATTTTTTGATGAAAATCACACAAGCAAACCATAAAAACACATTAAAAAAGAAAACAAGAAGCTGACTATACTGTTTTCTAACTAAATGTGGTAGTCTCTTCCCAAGTTTTTTTTGTTTGTTTGTTTTAATGAAAAGAATGGCTGGAATACTAGTGTAACTACAAAGATGACTGATATTGAGGGTTTACATAATGTTTTCACCTGTCCATTTCTGACTGACAGAAAGAAACATCAAATAAATAATCCACATGTAATGAAACAGAGATACATTATTTTTCTTAAATGTTCTTATCCAAACTTCTGGTTGTTTCACTGGGGTCCTAGGGAAATCCAACAGTTCTAGTAAAATGTGGAGCTGAGGAGAAGGAGAGAAGAATATGCATTTATAGTTATGGCTGCTTTTTAAGTAAATCTTCCGTTCCCTTTTTAGAAAACATAATGAAGGGCAGAGGGCCAGGGAATGACACTATCTCCATATCCCTCGTGGTGCAGGTCCAACATCACCATTTGACAAAGCATTACTTAATTTCTTTAATTCCTTTCTCTGTTTAGCACCCTGCCCTTGCCTGTTGTTTGTGATTATTCAAATACTATTATAGCTATTCGTGTAAAAGCCTGTCTCCTCTACCAGAACACCAGCTCTATGAGGGCAGGGATGGTCACTTTAATTTTCTATTCAGAGTACTTAGCAAATTACAACATAAATCTCCTTTGAATAAATTCAGCTGTGTAAATCACATGCAAAATAGGATTTCCATATATTGAAGTGATCTGTGAAAGTGTCAGTTGAAACACCTACAGCTCTCCTCTTCTATGGTGAGGCAAATCTGTGCTCCTCATAGAAGCAGTTGGCACACTGTGTTTTGACGTGGTACCCCATGCCCACATGAACCTCATCTAGGTTTTAAGGTTTGTGTGTCAGCAGGTGGACCCCTATCGCATCCCACACACTACCTCCTGACTTTGTATCATGTCCAGTGTGGTTACAGTGATCCCAGAAGCAGCCTCACCTGGCTGTCATGTCTTGCTCTCCAGGGATCTACTTAGTTTTCCACCAAGAGGCCATCTACCTAAATGCCGTCTTGGAAATGTGTGTTTACAGAGTTTGGACATAAATTCCTTGGTTGTTTGATGCAGTTCCCAAAGACTCTGGGATTTGTGAGGCCATTTTTCTCACCTGGAGATGTCAACCATCCTGCCCCATGAGCAAAGTTGTCTTTGCTGTTTGTTTCACGCAGTTGATACAACACAGCCCCAATCTAGAAGACAAGAAAGGCCCATAGTCCAAACCCAATTTTTACTAATTTAAGCACATTTAACCTGGAGAGAAAGCCAAGAGGCTGGATTGGTTGGGGTCATTTATTCTGCCAAGTTTGGGTGGGTTTGCACTAGCTGAGTGTTCAGTGCCAACCCTGATCAGTATGAACTGGCACAGTAAATTAAGCTACCACACCTTTAATGAACTTAATTCCCTTATTTTGACAGAGTTCCCATTTCCAGTGATTCACTTTACATTTTAGACACTTCTCCTATAGGTGTTTGCCAAAGGCCCTTACTGGCAGCCAAACACTGAATTAGTTAGAAACTAGAATGGAAAACCATCAAAATCATCATTGCATGTTCTGTAAGCCAATTTTGAACCTTAGCTATTAGGGGTCGGAAGCACTTAGGGTAAGTTTTGAATACTTACCCCATGTCTTTTCTATTTTTCAAGATTCCATTGCATTTTGTAAGATTCAGGATCCGGGGCTTTGGTCAGGGACTGTGAAGAGTATCAGATCTGCACAGACTCAGCACACTAGGCATTTACCAACTGCTAAATACCATCATCAAGAGTTTGACCCTACTGAAAGAGAAGCAAACAGAGAGGAATTATTTGGAGAAAGCAGGTTTGCCAGAATTAAAAGGAGGTAATTTATTCTCAGCCATTTGTCTATAATTACAAAATATTTTTGTTTTTGAGGATTAATGGGAGTTGAGGAAATTATCTCAGTTTCTCATTGACTCTACACGAGAGATAGTGATGAGTAATATGATTTCTGTGTACTAGCAGGGTGTTAAGTGTTTTAAAAGCAAGGCCTACATTAACCCTTACAATTTAGTCAAGGTCAAAGAGCTGTTAAGTGTTAGAACTGAGACTGAAGTTTATATTTATCTGGTTCTAAAACCCATGCCCTTAAATGCTACTCCAGAAATCATCACACTTTTCATGGTAAGGGCCAGTTAGTGAGTCTTTTAGGATTTGTGGGCCTGGTGTTCTGTGGAAAACACACAGTTCTGCAGTTACAGCACATGGAGGCAGCCATAGTTGATTTGTGAATAAATGAATGTGGTTGTTCCAATAAAACTTTATTTGCAGGAACAGATGTTAAGCCAGAATGGTCTAATGGATCACAGTTTGCTGACCCCTGTTCCAGTCTATACTCTAAACTTGATGTTTCTCAAAATGTTCCCTTTTCTTTCAACAATTTCTGGAGTACTAGATCATAGAATATTGCATTTCATCAGAGACTCTCTTTTCTGTCCTTTCATTCGTCAAATATTTGTTGATTACTAATTTAAAATATATATAAATCAATCCCTAAAATTTTCCCTCACTCTCTCATTTTGTGTTTTTTTCTTAATCGATTATTTTATCCATCCTTTCTTTCTTGAGAGTAGATCAGACGTTCTATTATCTGCCCTATGCTGCCAAAATTTCAGATTATCAAAAACCTTTTCTCCTTCTTTCTAAAAAAAACTCACTTTGAGTTTAAGATATTGGGTGACCTTCTTTTGATATAAAGCAGCCAGTCACCTTCCCTTAGATTTCTCCTCAGGTTGTGTATAATCAGTAGTTTGGGAATCTGTAATGGATTTTCCAGGAGGCAACTCTGATGAAAATGTCAACTTTCTAAACAAAGACAGTTGTCAGAATGTTCTTTCAGAAATCCAGGTTATTCACTGTTTTCATCATGTTGAGCTTTCAGCTCTTCAATAGTAAGGGGGCATTGCCACCTGGTGGAAAAAAATATTGAGGGGGTTAGATGGTCACCTGGGGAAAACGTGGATAAGCACACTCAACATGAATTGGAGAATTTTATCCTGGAAACGTCATTTCAGTGTCGAATGATAGGAAAACAGACCTCTTCCATGTTCAGAACCTAAAACAATTAAATGAAAGAAAACACAGTTAACAATTGCGTTTAAATGGATACAGGTAATCTTTTTCCAGAATAAAATGACTCAAAAGGTTGTCTGTTATTTCTAGTTATTAAAACTCCCCTGGAGCCATTTCTTCCTCATTTATAGAATTTTCCACTCTTTTTCTGTAATTTTCGGTTACTTCCTTTACATGGTTTTTTTTTTGTTCCTATTCTCAGTAATGCTCAGATTGTCTTCGAGCTACTTTTTAAACTTTTATTCTTCATTAGTGACCTATATCTGCTGTCCCTAAGTTGTGTCTGCCTACTTGCTGTCAAGCACTCTAAAATCTCTCCTTTATTTCTCATTATCTTCCTAAATCTGCTCTCCAAAGTGTTAAATTTGATTTACTCACGTGGCTCTCTTCAATCCTTGTTCTCATTGACCTCTTCATGACCTCAATGTCATCCTCAAAATTCTTCCTTGGTTTCCAACTGTGTGGTTTCCTAGTTGGATTTTTCTGCTCTCATCATTCCTTCTGTATTCATTGAATATGATCACTTTCTCTCTTTGCCTGGCTTCTTATCTGTGAGTCTTAAAGCTAAAAATGTTACCATCAGATCTGTCTTGTTCATAGGCTCACTTTCTGGATGCATTCATTGAGTCTCATGGCTTCCAATAAACAGCAGATTACACAAATATCTGCTTTCCTAGGCCTGTCCCCAGACTAACTTTTCTCCCATTCCTATTTTTTTTCAGAGGTATCCCAAATTCAACATGCCCTCACATCAGCTGAAACCCTATCTTACCCAAACTTGGGGGAATGTATTTCTTATCATAATATTATTATTTCCCAATTCCTTCATTTAAATGAAGCCACACTTTTCCTACTATTTTATGTTAGAAATCTTAGAGCAATTAAAATATATCCTCTGCTTTACTGTTTTTATTTCAGTCTGGCATCATGGGTTCTCTTTGCTTTTTTTATTTTTAAATTTTGTGTTTGCATAGTAGGTATATCTATTTATGGGGTACATGAGATGTTTTGATACAGGCATGAAAAGTGAAATAAGCACATCATGGAGAATAGGGTATCCATCCTTTTAAGCATTTATCCTTTGAGTTATAAACAATCCAGTTACACTCAAGTTTTTTTTAATGTAGAATTAAGTTATTCTTGACGATAGTCACCATGTTGTGCTATCAAATAGTAGGTCTCTTTTCTTCTTTGGGAGTTTTTATCTTGAGTGTAAACTTCATGAGTAGAAAAGCCTTCCCTCTTTTACTCACCGTTGTCTCCTAGCACCCAGCACAGAGCTTGGAATATTTTACATGGTTAATAAATATTCATAGATAAATAAGTGGACACATGTCCTCTAACCTTTCTCTTTTCTATCGCCACTGCCGGCTTCGGTGTCCTGATTCTTTTTGCTTCGTCCCAGGTTACAGGAACACTCTTTAGACTGTAGCCCTCTACTTTGACTATTCATCAAAATCACATAGGCAGCTCATTAAATACTCAGTTTCCGAGGCCCCATTTCCAGATATTATGACTCAGTAGGACTGGAATCTGGGTATTAAACAAGCACAATACTGAATTCATAGTCCTGGATCTTCTCATTCTCTTCTGTCTTATTTTGTTCTTATAAACTTCTGTGCAAACAGTAGCATTCTATTATAGTCAGTTTACACACACATTTTCCTCTTTGGCTTTCATTCTTATTGGTCTTCATTTCTCAGACCCTGGATGCTTCTCAGGATCAGAATTAGACCTGTTTTCAGAGTCCCAGATTTATTTCCTAGCTCCTTAATCTCTTAAGTCATATCTGTATCCTGTGGTTTCTGTGAGGATCAAATGAGATAATTTTTTAATGAAATTGACTTGTAAATGCAAACGGTCAGGATGCTTCCAATTAGGCTGTTGTTTAGGTATTTTGTAACTATTGTAACTACAACAATAGCTACCATGTACCTGCAAGATTATAAATTCAGTGGAATGGTTCTCTTTCATTCCAGAACTCCCTGATGTAGTGTATCCTTTATACCTTTTCTAAAACATTAATTAGTGCTTCTCGGAGCATCACACACATGTGGACCAGTACCTGAGTATGGAATTTTGTTTGTTGCCCCTGAAAGAATAAATGTGCAGACAAGACTTTGGAGAAATAAAGCTGATGAAAGCTAATATAGGTTTGTTTTTTACAAAACTAATTTCTTATTCAATAGAAGAATGATTGCTGCGTTGAGAAATAGAGTGTTCCTCCCTGTATGAAGTAAGCATCTTAGAAAGGACACGAATGTTGCACACTAATTTCTTAGATTATGAAGTAGTAAATTCATGGAGATCACATGGTTTTTTCACCACTGTATTCTCTAAGTCTGGCTTATAGAAGAAGCTTGATAAACATCTATTAGTTGAGAAATCCAGTCTTCAATTACAAAATCTTAATCATATGAAAATGTTTTGATGTCTTGCTTTTCATCCTGGTTCTTTTCCAGGGCTATCTGTTCCATATTTTTTTCTTAATCACATAATCCTATTGCCAGTAACAATTTACAGTTGCAAAGTGGAAAGCTAAATATAATGAGCTTAAGCTGGCCACATAGTCTTGCTTGGAGGCTTCATTTTATTCTAAACCCTCTGGTGGCTGGAGGTTGCCATGTGACTAAATTTTTACTGATGGAATGTGTTCCAAGTAACTAGAACTGTGGTCAGCACAAATTGGTGTTCAAATATTGGTTGAATGAATACGGAAACAAGTAGAATGAAAAAAAAGCGAAGTGTGTAACTTCTGCCTCTCGAGGCTGTCTTGTTGAGACTTCGATCCAGCTTTGAACATGCAGAAGATCACAGGGCAGAGATTTGCAAACTTTTTCTGTAAAAGGTCAAATAGTAAATATTTTAGAGGCCGTAAGGTCACTGAGGTGCTCAACTCTGCTGTTGTAGCATCAAAGGAGTCACAGACAATACAAGAACAACTAAGTGTGGCAGTGTTCCAATAAAACTTTATGTACAAAAACAGACAGCAGGCTGAATTTGAGCTTTGGGTTGCAGTTTGCCAACACCTGCTCAAGGGGAGTAGTGGGGGAGTAAAAGATGGAAAAAAGTGGAGTACAGGACAAGCCTCATACAACCAAGCCATCCCATCAACCTGAATTGCTCAACTCAGAGAAGTGATATGGAGGAGAAATAAATATCTCTTTTTTTTTTTTTTTTTTTTTTTTTTTTTTTTTTTTTGAGACGGAGTCTAGTTCTGTCGCCCAGGCTGGAGTGCAGTGGCGCAATCTGGGCTCAATGCAACCTCCACCTCCCAGGTTCACGTGATTCTCGTGCTCAGCCTCCTGAGTAGCTGGGATTCCAGGCAGGCACGTGCCACCACGCCCGGTAAAAAATTTTGTATTTTTAGTAGAGACGGGATTTCACCATGTTGGTCAGGCTGGTCTTGATCTCCTGACCTCATGATCCGCCCGCCTCGGCCTCCCAAAGTGCTGGGATTACAGGCATAAGCCACCTCACCTGGCCAATATCTCTCTTCTTTAAGTCACTGTATATTGATTTTTTTTGTTATAGCAAAGCTAATTAACCAATGCATACAGGATACATTAAAATGAAGGACTAGCTAAATTCATTGTTTATTATGTTTTATAATTATTATTCTTACTATTATTATTCTAAGCCCATAATACTCCTGGGATAAATTACCTATGATTAAACACCGGAAGTAGCCGTTGCAGGGGTAGGGACACTCAAACCCTATATTGTAATATTGTAATATTGATTAATTGTAATATTGATTAACTTACTTTAATTATTATCACATTCCAATGAATGGGACATTTTAATTCTATTTTGGCAGATGAGACAATAAAGGATGAGATAGTTTTAATATCTTATCTAAGATCATAGAACCAGAATGTCTTGAGACTAGGATGTCAACTCAATCCCATCTAATTCCAAAGCCTTTGCTTAACATGCCTACTGTCCGGGTAGCTTTGCTACTATTTTGTTTGGATACATGCATTTATTAATATTTTCAGGCCTACTGCAGACTTGAAGGGAAATCTAAGTACCAGGTGTTCTTTATGTTCACCAAATACAAAGTATCTGTAATAATATATAAGCAACCCTTTATCTGGTGTTCATGTCATTTGTACCAGCCTGCTAAAGCGTTCACAAAAAGAGATGGGAAATTGTGAGTGATTTCTCTGTTCCTGCACTGTCCAGAATGATGGCCCTTGGCCATATGTGGCTATTCAAATTAATTGAAATTATTTTTAAAAACTCAGTTTTGCTCCAAAATTTCAGCTCCTCAGTTTCACTAACCACATTTAATGTGCTCACTAGCCATCCGTGATGAGTGGACACCACTTTGCACAGTGCAGCTTATAGGATGTTGCCTCATTAAAGACCATTCCACTGGACAGCACGGCTTTCTCCTCTTTCACTAGATTTGACTCTTTCGGTTTCTATGTAAGTTCAGGATCTCAGTACTTGACCTTTGGGGTACCCAGATGGCTATTCCATTCACAGCATCCAGAAGAAGCTGCCCCTGCCTCCAGTTGCCTTGATTTAGTTCCCCCATGGCCCCTTCCTTTTTTTCTTTTTTGCTCCTCATCCTCATGGCCCTGCCACTTACGTGCTAGAGTTGTCATTCCTTCAGCACTAATTACTTCCCAGCAGGATGGAGCCAGGGTCATCAGTGGTGTAAAAGCAGAAAGAGGGAGAAGGAAAAAGAGTCAAGACAATGTGTGGAATCTGCCCTCAGAGTGTGGAATCTGCAAACCAACTGAATGTTCACACTGTCCATAGGAACAATCATCTGAAGTTATTATGCTCAGAGAATGTTTGTATCTCTTTACTATCCCTGCTAGGACCCAGAAGGAAGGGAAAATATGAAAAACATCCAGCTACCTCAATCTTTAATATTATATTCTTGTGTATATGGTTGTCTTTGTGTGTCTGTGTGTGTGTGTGTGTGTGTGCACGTGTGTTTTCCTGCCCTATAGGGAATGGGAAAGCCCAGCTTAACAGCAAATACTCATCAGCTACACCTGGTCACCCACCAGTGCTTAATTAGTTACCGTATAGAAAACAAAAAGTGTGGCTTTGTGCAATGTTTTTGTTAAGGTCGAGCTCACTTTTATTATGGAAACACAACTTCCAGAGTTTATCAAAGCGAAGCTTATGAAAAAAACAATGCTTGTTTGAACGGGCTGAGCAACTCTGATACCCCGGTAGCATCCATAATTGTGAACTGAACTTGATTCTGTGCTCTTGGCTGCTAATAGTGTGAAGAATCCTAAAGGTAATTCTAAATGCTTGGCGCACGTATAAGATGCTGGGCTGCGCCTCCCAGTGATATTTCATTAATGAGCCCAGTGGGCTAACCCAGATCAATACATAGGTTCCTACTATCCATCTCTCATCTTCAGGAATAGGCATTCCAAAGACAAAGACTCATACAGAGATCAGAATTTGTACAGTTCCTTGTTACTGGATTTGTGAGCAGAAAAACACATTCGGGGAAATCTAGCCCCATATTAGAAATCTTGGGACCTTTAAAGTGTTCTTCACACGGGCAGGGATTTGGAAAAGTTTGCAGCCTCTTATTTATATCAAGAACTGGTCCAAGGTGTGCTTTGTGATTTGAATGTTTAGTGAAATAATTGTTATTTGCCTTCCGGGGTGAGAATTTACTTTCTTTGACTCTCCTTTGGAGTTCTTCGGTTTAAGATAAGCTCAAATATTGACAGAACTGGAACTGAGATTAAGGACATATAAAATACATGAGTGCTATACCAAAGGAAGAAGAGGAAAAACCAAAGCGCCTCTCCCACAGGAAATAAGGGCAGCAGAGATTGACAAAATACTGCTGAATTTTACTCCTGTGTATGATTAAATGGATTAAGTTTACAGTGGTCTACAGAACAGTATGGATTCTTCACCTCGACACCCCCAAGAACAAACTACAGTATTAGCAGAACTCCCTTTGTATTCATTTTGACCATTTTCTTTTTGGTGTGTATCTTAATCTGATGCATAATGAAAACCAGCTGTTGTCCCTTGGAGAAAAAGAGGAAAGGCTTGGTCAAATATTCTAAAAGCAGAGTGGACAGAGAGTCCACAGCCTAGGATGTCACTTATTAAGTCACTTAAAGAAAGATGGAACTTGATGAGATGGAGGAGAGAAGAGAGTGAATATATTGATACCCTCGTCATCAGAGAATAAATTATCCATGGGCACTGTATATAAGTCTTCTGATTTTTGTCAGTCAAGTGTTGCATGCTTTGTTAGCTGATTTTCAGATTTATCACAGTCTGCCAAAAAGAAATCTTATTTGTGATAGAAGCAGGATTCAGGATTCAAATGATGACTAATTATTGACAGGGGTAAATAGAGAATTATATGTTTCCAGTTAATATAAATTAATATGTTTAATGTAAGGGAAGGACAGAGAAAAGGGGGTTTCCTGTTTCCTCTCATAAAATATTTACTATTCAGGTCCTCACCGGTTCTACCAGTCACATATTTACTGTCAAAGTCCAGGAGCAAGGTGAGGCACGTGGCCATTCACAGTGCTATGAGCTAAGTTGGCCAGAGTGAAGTCAGATCAACTAAATTTTAGTCTTTGTTTGACATTCTGGTTCTCTGTGTTCATGGAAAAATAGATCACTGAAAAAATTTCTGTCCGCCAATGAGTTATTAAGCAGAAATTAAATGTTTTATAAAGGCTCTTGAAAAACTATGCATATATATTTGAGGCCTTCAAAAGTCTATGATAAAAGTATGATGGAATTGTTCATTTGGAATTCTTCTTTCATGTACTTATTAAAATCACATTGACATTGCAAAACCTATCTATTCAGCGTCTTCAATATCAACTTGGAGTACAGCAAAAATAGATAATGTAGCTTTAAACATTGTTCCTTTCTAGAATATTTTTACCATTCTCAGTATAAAGGTCACATTCATTTTAGAGTTTTAGGTACACTTTCTCTAACAAGCAAATTATATAATTTACTCTGAGTTCATGTGGAATCCTAAAGTTCCCCCTTCATTCCTTCTAATGGATAGAAGTGTGAGGGGAAGGGGAAGAGTAGGAACGTGTAAGATAGCATGGGATAAGCTGGGCGTGGCAGCTCATGCCTGTAATCTCAGCACTTTGGGAGGCTGAGGTGGATGGATCACTTGAGGTCAGGAGTTCGTGACCAACCTGGCCAACATGGTGAAACCCCGTCTCTACTAAAAATAAAAAAAAATTAGCTGGGTGTGGTGGTGCGCACCTGTAGTCCCAGCTTCTTGGAGGCTGAGGCAGGAGAATTGCTTGAACCCCAGAGGTGAGGTTGCAGTGAGCCAAGATCATGCCACTGCACTCCAGCCTGGGCAACAGAGGGAGACCCCATCTCAAAAAAAAAATGTATATATATATATATATATATATATATATGTTAGCACGGGATGACAATATTAAAAGTGCAGAAAGAGATTCTTCTCTGGCCTTGTGCTATTTTCATCCATTTCTTTCTACCTCCATTTTCATAATCAATTCACATCTAATTTTTTTACATCTAATGTCTTTCTTTCTATAACTGTCCAAAGTAAGCAAATGTGTGCTGTTTGTTGCAACAGGATTGACATGTCTGAAATGACTCACCTTTCAACACCTCCTAAAGATTTGCGACCTGAGTCAACTTCTTAAGAAAACTGACCGAAACACCTAACTAGAATCCATCTATTCCTCTGAGGGGTATAAACAAAGCCTTTTTGGAGAGAATATATCAGTGCTGTTACTTTTGCTGGGTAAATGGGAGTTTTTCTCCTGAACATTTCTCTTCTGTTTTAGTGTTTTCAACTGCAGCAATGCACTAAACAGAGAAAATCCATTCTCAGGGCTTTCTGGGATTTGGGTCAAATGTCCCTTGGTTGTCATTCTAATCCTAAGGTTCTTTAAACAAAAGAGCTTTGTCTCAAAACATGGATCAGTTATTTCCTAAATTGGGTGAATAGCTTACCTTAGCTAAGACAGGAAGCCACTTTATTAATGGCATTCAGGACAAATCCACAACATTAAAACATTTGATATTGCACATAAATACAAATGGGAAATAAATCTGGCTGAGAACAAGGAAAATGCCTATGTCCAATCTCTCTTAAATTCCTTAAAGTTAGGAAAACTATTTTTCCTGATGCTCCAGGTTTTTATAATGTTCTTTGACTTTTTTTAGTTTCTTACATTGTTTTTATTAAAAACCTGTGTCTTAAATACTCCACGCTCTACTTAACTTTTCATTGCGCAATAGCTGTTTGGAGGAATTGTTTTTTTAAAAAAAATTCACCAAAAGACATGAATAAAATAATGAAAGTATACCTTAGCAAGATTTTTTAAATTCTGGTTGCTCATACTTCTTATTACAACATTGACTTATTTCCACTGGGGATATTGGGCTGGAGAGACTTCAAATATCTCCTTGTTTCAGCAACACTGGGAAGGACTGAAAAACAACATTCCCTCAAAGTTAATCTATACATTTATCTCTAAGCATTTTCCCATGTTCATAGCTTGTTCAGACAAGGAATCCCAAAATAATGATTTTTTTTAAAGATAAGAATTCAATGAAGGGCAGTCCTCTGGTCTTCTGACCAATGGTGATTCCAATATGGTACACTGCAGTAATTCCCAAAGTGTGTTTGCAGATCACCTTGAATGACTTTCTATGCTCTTGTGCACCTTGGAACTCCTGAATCTTCAAGAAAAAGTGGCCAGAGATTCAGTAATTTTAACAAGCTCTTCGTATTATTGTTATGCATGCTAAATTTTGAGAACCATCAAAGTACATAAAAACATACCAAAACACAATTGCAAGCTAAAAGCATAAAATAAAGCTTAAGGCATAAAATAAGAAAATAATAAATGTGACTATTTCAAAGTTTAAAAAGTTGTATAACCACAGATATCATAAGCAAAGTTAAACCATAATATACAAGCAATAAGAGATTAGTATTCAGTATAAAGACCAACAAGTCAATGAGAAAATTGGCAAATAACTTAGGAGAAAAATTAAGCAAAATATTTGAAAAAGCTTTTCAAAAACTAAATCCAAATATTTAAAGAATGGGAAAAGATGCTCAGTTTCATTGGTAATCGGGGAAATACAAATCAAAGTAAAATGCCATTTGTGAAACTGCAAAAATTTGGAAGTGTGCTATTACCACTTGTGATCAGAGATAGGTAAACAGGAATTTTCATAAAACTCTTAAGGATATTTTAGAACATTTGCTGGAAGGTGTGTCATAATAACTAGCAAAACTAAAAATGTGCATGTCTTATAACCTAGAAAGTCCATTTCTAAGTATATAATATATTTTTAAAAAACAACAACAACAGACAAAACTGAGCCATGTGCAAAATGATGCATGCATGAGAATATTCATGATAGCTCTGATTGCAATTGCCCTAAGTCAGAAATGACCTAAAACTTCATTAAAAGGAAGAAGGTAAATGAAATATAGGATTTTTATGTGACAGAGTAATGAATAACACTCAAACAAGCTAGAGCCATATGTGTCAGGATGGATCATTTTTAAGAACTAAATTGACATCCTAGGCAACATGGTGAAACCCCATCTCTATGAAAAATTAAAAAATTAGCCGGGTGTGGTGTCATGTGCCTGTAGTCCCAGATACTGGGAAACTGAAGTGGGAGGGTCACTTGAGCCAAGGAGGTCGAAGATGCAGTGAGCCATGATTGTGTCAACGCACTCCAGCCTGGGCAACAGAGCCAGACCCTGTCAAAACAAAACAAAACACTGAATTGAGTGAAAAAAAAAAACAAGCTAAGAAGAAATGAGTATTTTCTTATTTATGTAAAAGTTAAAGCACAACATGTGTGGGTACATGCACCCATGCAGACCTGAATAAAGGCACCAAAATGTTGGTATTTTCCATGTAGACAGAAAGGTTGTACATCAAATTCACCATAGCAGTTGCTTCTGGAGAGAGAACGAGAAATGGGGCACAGGAGGGTACCTTAATTTTGAAATACTATTAATAATGAAGTAATACTGGCATGCATTTATTTGCTAATTACATTATGTATAGTATTCCATTTAATTTCATAAGAAGTCTATGGGGTAATGCTATTAACGTCCCTTTTTTACTTTTTTCAAATGTTTTATTTTTGTATAAGTACACACACAAACACATTTTATTTTATTTATTTATTTATTTTGAAACAGAGTCTTGCTCTGTCGCCCAGGCTGGAGTGCAGTGGTGCAATCTCGGCTCACTGCAAGCTCCACCTCCCGGGTTCACGCCATTCTCCTGCCTCAGCCTCTCCGAGTAGCTGGGACTACAGGTGCCCACCACCACGCCCGGCTAATTTTTTGTGTTTTTTAGTAGAGACGGGGTTTCACTGTGGTCTCGATTTCCTGACCTCGTGATCCGCCCGCCTCGGCCTCCCAAAGTGCTGGGATTACAAGCATGAGCCACCGCGCCCGGCTACAAACACATTTTAAATCTAAAGCTGATTAGGAGTAAAACTTTAAATTTTTTATTATTTATGTATATTTCTCTATTTTTGTTTTTATTTTTAACATATATAAGATTGCCTTACAATGCTGATGCATTTCTTCTATTAAAAACACCACCACCACCTAGGTTTTCTCCTCTGCTTCACCTCACATGCACTATTTCTTACTTACCTTCTCACCCCTACCCCCATTCTCACAAAAAAAATCTTTTTATTCTAGGGAAAATTTATTTTCATACCTCACATGCCAATTATCTAATGGAACTTAACTCTTTCTAATCTGATTTGGCAATACAGACAAAAATTAAATTCTTTTAATGTTTTAAAAGATACCCAGAGCAATACTTTACTATTCCTCTGCAAATCTCCAAAGTTAATAGACACTAATATGCATCTCTACTCTGTGTCTGCTTTTTAGCAGGTCTCTTAAAAAGAAAATAATATAAATTAGGTTTAATTTCCTAAGCCATGTTATCAGGAGTCACCACTTTTCACTTAAGAGGAATCCCTACATCATATTCGCAAAATGACTTATTTGTTCAAATAGATAAGCCCTATGCAAGACTTAGTTGGATTCTATTGGGAATAGGATGATTCATTTTACACCGCACGATTGGAAAGATCATCACATAAAACATGGTTGGCTAGTTATCATATTGGGTGAGATTTGAGGTTGCATGACTGGCAAGAAAATTCGATTCCTTCTGAACTTTTGAAAGACAGTCACAGGGCTGCAACTGTCTATATTGAACAAGTTTCTGAAATACTGATTGGATTGTAGACAGGCTCAATAAAAATAAGAATTTGAAGTAATAAAAAAATGCCTTTTTTGTTTGTTTGTTTGTTTTTTGTTTTTGAAATGGAGTTTCGCTCTTGTTTGTCCAGGCTGGAGTGCAATGGTGCGATCTCGCCTCACTGCAAGCTCCACCTCCCGGGTTCAAGCGATTCTCCTGCCTCAGCCTCCCGAGTAGCTGGGATTACAGGTGCACGCCACCACACCCAGCTAATTTTGTGTTCTTAGTAGAGATAGGGTTTCACCAAAAATAATTTCAACTTTTAGATTCAGGGGTACATATACAGGTTTGTTACATGAATATATTGTGTGATTCTGCAGTTTAGGGTACAAATGATCCCTCACCCAGGTGCTGAGCATAGTATCCAATAAGTAGTTTTTCAACCCTTGCTCCCTTCCTTCTCTCTTTGAGTGGTTCTCAGTGTCTACTATTACCATCTTTATGTCCATGAGTATCCTATGTTTAGCTCCCACTTATAAGTGATAACATACAGTATTTCGTTTTCCATTCCTGCATTAATTTGCTTAAGATAATGACCTCCAGCTGCATCCATGTTACTGCAAAGGAAATGATTTCATTCTTTTTTATGGCTTGTAGTTTTATATGATGTATATGTACCGCTTTATTTTTATCCAATTAACTATTGATGGGCGCTTAGGTTGATTCCACATTTTTGCTATTGTAAATAGTGCTGTGACAAGTATTCAAATACATGTGTCTTTTTGGTAGAACAATTTCTTTTCTTTTGGACATATACCCAATAATGGGGGTTACTGGGTCAAATGGTAGTTCTGTTTCGAGTTCTTTGAGATATCTCCAAAATGCTTTCCATAGTGGCTGAACTAGTTTACCTTCCCACCAACCGTGTATAAGCACTCCCTTTTCTCCATACCTTGCCAACATCCATTGTTTTTTGACTTTTTAGTAATAGCCATTCTGACCGGTATAAGATAACATCTCATTGTGGTTTTGATTTGCATTCTTCTGATCATTAATGATGTTCCGCATTTTTCATATGTTTTTTGGCCATTTGTATGTCTTCTTTTGAGAAGTGTCTGTTCATGTCTTTTGCCCACTTTTTAATGGAGTTATTTGCTTTTTGCTTCTTGAATTGTTTACGTTTCTTACAAATTCCGGATATTAGATCTTTATCGGATGCGTAGTTTGTGAATATATTCTCCCATTCTGTAGGCTGTCTGTTCACTCTTTTGCTAGTTTCTTTTGCTGTGCAGAAGATCTTTAGTTTAATTAGGTCCCACTTGTCAATTTTTGTTTTTGTTGTCATTGCTTTTGGGGACTTAGTCATAAATTTTTTTCCAAGACAGATATCCAGAATGGTGTTTCCTAGGTATTCTTCTAAGATTCTTATAGTTTGAGATCTTACATTTAAATCTTTCATTCGTTTTGAGTTAATTTTTGTATATGATAAAGGATATGGGTCCAGTTATTCTTCTGCATACAGCTAGACAGCTATCCCAGCAACATTTATTGAATAGGGAGTTCTTTTCTCATTGCTTAAAAAATAACCTCTTTTCAATACAGACAAGTATTTTATGCTATATGATAAATTGATTTTGACCTAATTTCTTCCCGAACTTCAAAAAGACAATTTTAATAAATTTCCAAGCAGTGGTGCATAATTACCCTCCATAATAACAGGAAACAGAAAAGATATGGATGTATCAAGGCCTGCAGCTCCCTATCACTTTGGATTATAGTCAATGCTGGTCTAAGAAAAGAAAGGCAACTGCTTTCTCCAACGCAGAGAAAACCCAGCCAGCTTTTAGTTACCATTTACTGAAATCAGGCATTATGATATACACACACCTCTGCATACACACAAACATTTTGCATGTATGTATATGTGTATATGTATATATCTGTATGCATGAATATATGTGTATGTGTATATTCATATTATTTTAATTCTCCCCAGGTATGCTTTATATCTCTCTTTTTACAGATGAAGAACATGAGGCTCAAAAGTTTGAGTTCACAGAGATCACAAAGCTTAGTAAGCAACAAATGGAGAGTTGAAACTGGGTCTGTCTGACTCCATAGCCTATTTTATCCTGTACATTAGATACATTCGTGCATTATATCACTACCTAAAACATAAAAATGCACGCAAGCGTATGGTCAAGAGAACAAGCAAGAATTGTGAGATAGATTGAGAGAGATTTTTAACCTAAACCCCTTATTTAGTATTTCTGCCTTGAAAGAAGTAACCTAATATCTTTTTCAGAAAATTATTTAAACATGGTCTACACATCACTGATTCAATAAGAGCCAAGCTCTGCAATTAATCTGGCCTAGGTTCTTTCTTGCTTTCTGCCTATTCTGAGAGCTCCATTTACTCTCAAAACTTTGTTTCAACAGATGAATGCTGATTTTTTTATTTCAATTTTTCTCCCATGCAAAATGTCTTTGTTCTTCTTTCAATCTTGTAACCCATTATTAGAATAAAAATTCTTCCATAAGACAAGAAGACATCAAGACTTCCTCACCTTCACATAATATCTAGTATTTGTATATGTCTTGAGGCCTAATGAAATGCTCTCTTCAAGAATACTCTATTTCTCAACTTACAGAGCCTACTCTATAACAGCCATTCATCCTTCTTATCCTTTCCTATTAGTTGTTCTTTGCTTTTGAATCTGATCACTGAATCCTATTATGGAAATTACTGACCACTTTGAATGTCTTAATCCCTGGAGGCTGGTCAACTCCTCCCAATATTCAACAGGAAGGAGAAATGCACAAAGAAGGAAATCTGAGAGCCTCTACATTTCTTCGTCTCTCTTTGGAGTACTACAGATGTATCACTTTGCAAGCAAAAATCAAATGTCCTGGGTCCCTATATTAGCTTTGCTAGGGAAGTTGATGCAGTCCATTCTGTATACCCACATCATATTCTAGCTTATAACAATCCAAATATCTGTAGTGTTGAAAGAATAATTGGTTTTTTCACGGTGCTGTTTTCCAAATACTTTTTGTTTCTAATGTGAAAAAATCTAATGGGTACTTATGCAGATAAGTACCCATAGCTTTGCTAATTTCTCTCCAAACATGAAGCAATTCTTTTAAGGAGGCACTGCCATACTGTTGCTGTGGATTCAAAACTCAGGTCAGGTGTTTTAAGTTTAACATATTGCCTAAAAGCTGCAGCAGATTGCTGCAGAGGTGATGAAAGATGGTCCAAGTTCTCATAAGAGACAAACACACATGGAGAATTAAGTTGCACACAACATGCAACTGAAGTTGCCTCCATTCATGGGACTCATCAGACTTGTGTGATCCCTATTCTTCATGTGTTTATTTTTAACTCTGTTAGGAAAGATTGGCAACATAATTATACTACTTAAAAAATAGAGTTTATTTTAAAGATACATGTGGGTCAGAACTACAAAACCAACTTTTCATCTCTTCTTGGTTTGGATGATCTCTCTTTATGCTGTCTCAATTGCTTTTAGTGTGCCTGTTCCGTCTTTGTCTTAATACACAGTGGCTGATTGTCTCTATTCCTTCTATCCAACTCCCAGAAAAAGTTAACCTTACTGTTGTTCTAGCTACTTAGCATTACCCTACTTTGTCAGTTCTCTATGCATTTTGGCTATCTCCTGGGCTTTCCTAGAGCCAGATACCTGTCTTCCCAGTATGACCAGTAGCCAGTTCTGTGCAATTTTTTTGTTGTTGTTATACTTTTAGTTCTGGGGTACATGTGCAGAATGTGCAGGTTTGTTACATACGTATACACGTGCCATGGTTGTTTGCTGCACCCAACAAATCAACCCATCATCTACATTAGGTATTTCTCCTAATGCTATCCCTCCCCTAGCCCCCACCCCACAACAGGCCCCGGTGTGTGATGTTCCCCTCCCTGTGTCCAGGTATTCTCATTGTTCAACTCCCCAGTTGCAGCATTGTTCACAATAGCAAAGACTTGGAACCAACCCAAATGCCCAGCAATTTTTTAAAGTGAAAATTTAAAAGTAAAAGGCCAGTTCCCATTTGCATAAAACACAAAAATATAAAAAAAGAGTTGAGTAATGATATAAACGGTTTATGTTCCTGATCACATTCTCTTTTCACCTCTCCCACTTTTTTTTACTCCCACTGAATGTGTTCTTAACAATGATTGAAATGTCTAATCATTCAACTTCTCTTTCCTGTAGGCCTTCTGGCCCTCCTGAGTCTCATGTGGCTGTTCCCAGCTGTGATCCAGTGACACGTATTTCAAACATGCTATCATATCACCAGAAGTCTTCATTTATTTCATCTCTCCCTCTCTTGATTATCTCATTTCAATTTACTGACAAAATGAAATCCATCCATTATGAAATATTTTTATGTATCTCCTCTCCATCTCAGAATTTCTTTCTTAAACCAACTTGTCTTTTCTAGTTCTTATTTTTTAGTTTATGTTTCTTATTTTAAATATACATATACCTTAATGTTTTTTAAAACCAACCTTTAGCTTGGCCGTAATCTCTTTTTTCCTGTTAACTACAAGTTACACTCTATTCAATTACCTCCTATTCGTTTCTACATAACTTTTCTCTTACAGACTTCTGCTAAGTGTACACACATGTTCTAGTCTAACTAATTCCTCACATCTATTAGAGTTTAAAAAATCCTTCCTGGCGGGGCACAGTGGCTCACGCCTGTAATCCCAGCACTTTGAGAGGCCAAGGCGGGCAGATCACAAAGTCAAGAGATCGAGATCATCCTGGCCAACATGGTGAAACGCTGCCTCTACTAAAAATACAAAAATTAGCTGGGTGTGGTGGCACGTGCCTGTAGTCTCAGCTACTTGGGAGGCTGAGGCAGGAGAATAGCTTGAACCCAGGAGGTGGAGGTTGCAGTGAGCTGAGATTGTGCCACTGCACTCCAGCCTGGGTGACAGAGCGAGACTCTGTCACAAAAAAAAAAAAAAAGGTCACTTTTCTTTCTTAGCCTTTAAATCCAAGTAATCTATTATCTGCCTCTGATATAAGTTCTCAGAATCCTGTCCCATTACATCTTACCATGTAAGTGCATTTTTGCTATGCTGGAAAATTTGTAAGGTTGAACACAACATTCACTTTCTCACTCTGGAAATATGCTGATCTTTCAGCTTGAAAGTCCTTCATCTCCATTTATAAAATTCTCTCCACTTTTCAGTGCTCAGATCGATAGCCAGTTCCATTTTTAAACTACAGTCATGCACTGAATAATGATGTCTTGGTCAATGATGGACTGCATATGGGACAGTGGAACTCTAAAATTATAATACCATATTTTACTGTACCTTTTGTATGTTTAGATACACTAATGCTTAGGTTTGTAGCTTAGGAGTGATAGGCTACACCACGTAGCCTAGGTATGTAGTAGGCTGTACCATCTAGATTTGTGTAAGTACATTCTATGATGTTTGCAAAATCATGAAATCACCTAACAATGCATTTCTCAGAATATATGTATATCACCGTCATTGAGGAATGCATGACTACGGTTGTATCTTCAGTGCTAACAAAAATAACCAGGAAACTGAGGACTGCTCAATCCTTTTCTCACGATAAGGAAAAATATGGTAGGAATATCAATAAGCCTCAGACCCATTAGGATTTGGAGATAGGTCTATATCAGCAACCTGTTTGAGGGTAGAAAGTACAGGCATTTTCATTTTATAACTAGGGCATTACCTATGTGAAAACCATTTTTTCCCCCATGTCAAGTCTTATGAAACATAGATTTCTTCATCTTCCTGTAGTGGGCTCATTTTTGCTCCTGAATCAGACCTCCTGATTCCCCAGGCACTTCATAAAGGCTTTCGTCTCTTTAATTTCAATCAGCTTTCAATTCTAAGATTTTGATATTGTCTTTGTTTCTCTCTACCCAGGTTTTGCAGAATTCTGGAAATTAGCCTAAATTGTTAGTTGTTATGGTCTTTGAATTGCAGTCTCAAAAACTTGACCCCATTGACTGGGTTGATGATACGGTTTGAACGTTTGTCCCCCTCAAATCTCATGTTTAAATGTAATCCCCATTGTTGCAGGTAGGGCGTGGTGCGAGGTGTTTGGGTCATGGGGGCATATCCCTCATGAATGCCTTGGTGCCCACCTCATACTAATGTATGAGTTCTCACTCTGAGTTTATAGATCTAGTTGTGTAAAAGAGTGTGGCACCTGCCCCAGCTCTCTCCTTCTTGCCGTGTGATACGCCAGATCCCCCTTTGCCTTCCACCATGATTGAGAGCTTCCTGAAGCCTCACCAGAAACAGATGCCTGCATCAGCCTTCACATACAGACTGCAGAGCCATGAGCCAAAATAAGCCTCTTTTCTTTAAAAATCACCCAATCTCAGGTATTCCTTTATGGCAATGCAAGCAGACTAACACAGTTGAATTGTCTCCCAAAATTCACATCCACATGGAACCTCAAGTGTGATCTTACTTGGAAATGGGGCCTTTGCTGATGTAATTAGTTAAGATGAGGTAATACTAGGCCCTAAATCAGTGGCTGGTATCCTCATAAGAAGGCCATATGAAATGAAGGGAGACACAGGGAAGAATGCCATGTGAAGATGGAGGCAGAGATTGGAGTTATGTGTTTATAAAACCACGTAACACCAGGGATTGATGTCAACCACCAAAATCTAGGAAAGAGACGTGGTACAGATTCTCCCTGCAGCCACCTTGGTTTTGAACTTCTAGCCTTTGGAACTATACAGAATTTTTTTTTTTTAATTTAAGCCACCCATTTAATCCATGGCATCAAAGACTTGACACCTAGATTAAATCAGAACACATCTTCTGCAATCTTGTTTGAGGTGTGTGTGTGTGTGTGTGTGTGTGTGTGTGTGTGTTTAATTCCTGGCACATGCCAGAAGGTTGCAACCTTGAACCTTTGGTAATAGACTGAGGAAAATTCTCTGAGAGCCTGCTTTCCTATCCAGCTTCTCTTTCTCACTGCAGAGTTCTTGTTTCCTATGTCAGAATGACCCTCAAACTATTCCAGAAGAATATTTATCTGAAGCTTTTATGAAATTCAATTTGGACATCAAAAGCCTGTTCCTTTATTATCAAACCTCTTCATCAAAACACATTTTTCTGCCTGTTGTAACTTCGTAGTACCCTCTGCCTCCATTATATCATGTTCTGCCTTAAGCTGGAGCTAGTAGCCGAAAAATTTTGCACGTGCCTCCTGCCTGCACCCCCAATAAAAAAGCCTGATTAAACTCTTAAAGGCAAACACCAGCCTTCATTCATATTTGTCTACAACACAATGCCTTCACTAATAAAGTCATTCAATACCCATGTATTTGCAGCCCACATTATAACAGGAACATTTCAAAGTACTTAATAGGTGTTTGGTCAACATGCCTTGGATCAAAATGAATGATATCTAAAGCTTTCCTTTTCTTCATTTTAGCCTGTTGAAAAATGAGCCTAGACTCACTTTGCTTTAGTTTAGCTACCCTTCTGGTTAAATTATTTGATATCAGATACCACTGACATCCTTTCTTTTTCTTTGAAACAGGAAACAATGCCAAGAATACGTTAATCTAAACCCATGATGTTTCTACATCTCAGAGAACAGAGAGAAAAGGAATCTGGAGAAAGGCCAGAAGTGACCAACTCTATTCCCTCATTTCTGTGTTATACTCCCTTTGTCTAATCTGCCCTACCCTGCCAGGTGGTTTAAGAATTTTATCCTTTCTGCAGACTAGAAGAGGAAGTGGGGGCCGGAATTAGGTGTATACAAATTGTTAGAAAGCCTTTCTGTGGATTTGGAGGGCTTAAGTAGAGTATCATTTTTATAAAGCAGCCCAAGCCTCTAATCTGAGCAGGAAGATTCACACTCATTCTCTGGCATGAGTCCTATCAGGAGGATCACTGAAGCCAAGGCTGTAGGAATAAATAATTAATCTCTCCACACAAGGAGGCTAGTAAACAATATTCAATACATGAATACTGAGTTCTGCCAAGATGAAGAAACATATAAACCAGGCAACTGCTGAACGCATTGCCAAAAAGGGAGACTTACGCATCATTCACTAAAGCTTTCAAAAAACTAAATCAGATCCAAGAACAGACAAACTCCTGCAGAATGACAGTGGTGGAGAAATTGACCTCCCAGCATTGCAGACTTACATCAGTTGTTCTGATGTTCTTAGTTATATCAGATTCCTTCCAGAATCTTCTAAATATATCAGACGGTCAGACACAACCCCAGACCCTAATAAAAAATCCCGATGCCGGCCTACAGATCTGTGATTTTATAAACTTTCTCCATGATTCTGGTACACATCCAACATAGAAGAACCACTTAGTACTTCTATCTGGCTCATATTTCTTCCACTATTTACTAAATGTCGACCTTAGGCTAATTTCTTAAATCCGTGTCCAAGGGTTTCTTTAAATGGAGATAATATTACCTTATCATCAATCTATTGCGAGAATTAGATAAAAGGGTGCATGCAAAGGACCAAGCAGTGTAGATGTCACACTGTAAGCGCTTAATACGTGTCTCAGCTTATTATTCTGCAAGAAAAGCTAACTGCCTAATAGATTGTGTAGATATCAAGTGCCCCTCGTGGCACTTTAATCAAAAAAATCTGTTGTTAATTCCTATTGTAAACCTCAATTGCTACATCAGCCAGCTCTTGAAAGGGATAAATATGACATTAGTATTTTCTAAATGCTCTTAGAATGTTTGATCCCCAGGAAGCTATCATCATTAATGATTTCATGAGTATACTGAGAGTAATGTTTACGTGTAAAGGAAGTGAAAAGTAAACATCAATGCTTCTTTGCTTTTCAAAGATGAAGGTTCTGAGATCAAAGAGCCTGAGTGATGTGACCACATCCCTAAAGATGGTGCCAAATGCCGCCCTACTGATAAGGCTGCTGAGGGGACTGTGCACCTGTGTTCTTAATACTTACTCTGGGTCTCTGTTGACAAGGAACATTTTGAAGTTTCTAAGAATTATTTAATAACCCTAATAGTCATTGTTTCTTTAGTGACTCAAGTCTACACCTGTAATGCTCAAGTTTTTCTTTCTTTTTTCAATCAGGGAACATAATTTTTTTTTCTTGTAGTCTCCAAAATAACAGATTGTATAATAAAAAAGGAGAACCTTTCTAAAGAAGGAAGCTATCTGCACTGCTCTGCTGAACTCTAAGCCACCTCTGCTACTAAAACAGATAGTATCCCCCGTTGGGGTCTCTGGAGCAGGGAAACCCAAGCTGTCTTGGAGCATGTATTCAGTAACCAAAGAGGATTCTACAACTTTCGTTTTTCTGGCTAGGTGACTTCAGCCCATCAAAGACAAAGCTAAAATAAAATCATCTGAATGATCACTCTCTCTATTCATTTTTTACAAATTTTATTTCTGTGGCAATTTTAGGTTCAAAGCATAATTGAGCAGAAAGTACAGAGAGTTCCCATATATCCCCTGCTCCTAAACAGCACAGCCTCCCCCACTATCAATATCACACCCCAGAGTGGTACCTTTGTTGCAATCAATGAACCTACATTGACACATCATCATCAACCGAAACTCCACAGTTTACATTAAGATTCACTCTTGGTGTTGTACATTCTATGGATTTTCACAAATGCGTAATGACATTTATTTAATATTGTAAATATATTGTTATCTACAATCTAGACATCATGGTCATGCCACATAGAACAGTTTCACAGCCTTAAACATTCTCTGTGCCCTGCCCATCCATTCCTTTCTCCCCATTAACCTCTGGCAACCACTGATCTTACTGACACCATATTTTGTCTTTTCCAGAAAGTAATATAGCTAAAAACATTCAGGATGTGGCCTTTTCAGATTGGCTTCTATCACTTAGTAATTATGCATTTAAGGTTCTTTCATGCCTTTTCATAGTTTGATAACTCATTTCTTTTTCGTACTGAATAATACCTCCATTGTCTGGATATATCATAGTTTATCCATTCACCTACTACTCTTATTCAGTTTTTCTTTCTTTTTCTTCTTCTCCTTTTTTGTTTTTTTTGTTTTTTGTTTTTTAGAGACAGATTGCCTAATAATGCCAAAAGCTACTCTACTGATAAGACTGCTGAGACCTAGATTGTAGATAACAACAAGAAGGGATACTATTGTATCTACAATAGTATATAAAAGTCATCATGCATTTGCCAAAATTCATAGAATGTACAACACCAGGAGTGAACTGAATGTAAAAATGCCTCACTCTGTTGCCCAGGCTGGAATGCAGTGGCACAACCTTGGCTCACTGCAACCTCAAACTCCTGGGCTCAAGCAATCCTCCCACCTCAGCCTCCTGAATAGCTGGAACTACAGGCAGGAGCCACCATGCCCAGCTAATTGTGTTTTAATTTTTTGTAGAGACAGGGTCTCACTGTGTTGCCCAAGCTAGTCTCAAACTCCTGGGCTTAAGCAATTCTCCTGCCACCGCCTCCCAAAGTGCTGGGATTACAGGTGTGAGCCACCAGGCCTGGTCCTCTATTCAGTTTTAATGCTTAAAATTCTCTTCTCTTTTTCCTCCACCACTAGGTTTATTAAATTTTGCTTTGCCTTATGTGGTGACTGTGAGAGTGCATGACTCAAAACTCTTGTGACAGGGAACATTATTGATTGACAATTATCTTGATCCAACCCTGTGTTTGCACGGAGGTGATGTTGCTGTGGGCTGCCTTCAGCCAATGACTGTGCACAGAAGGGGCTGAGAGACCCATTCCTACCAATAGTAGGGCTCTACAGAGGGTGACTTTTGTGTGAGAACTTCCCAGTGGCTTGGCCAAAACTTCCTTGAAACTTAATGGCGGTAGAGACCCTTCTTGCCCAATTCTTCTTCCATTCTTGTCTCCTTCCACAGATGTCAGACCTGTTTTGAAATTGGAAAGCTCACCCTACATTCATCTGCTTACTTCTACTGTAAAGCTCTCGTATATCTAATCTTATCTTGCTTTATGCTCCCCAGGGCACCTGAACTCTCCTAGGTACAATAATTTGTTCTGTCTATGCAAAAGATCAAATACTTTTCAACATCAGAGATTCCATAGACTAGTGTTTCAGCAACTTTATTGTCTATACTAGTTCCTAGGAGTCTTGTTAAAATATAGAATCTGATTCAGTCCGGATGAGGAATGGCCTGAGATCCTAACAAGCTCCAAAGTGATGTTGATGTTGCTTGTCCTTGCACCACACTTCGAATAACAGGGTTCTAGAAATGTAAAGTTCCTGTATTATAAATTATTCCTTTTGCTCCAGATACTTCAGTTTAAAAGCAATATCCTTAAAGTGTTAGTTTTAAGCACATCTTTTAATAAACAAGGGAGATATCTAATTGAAGTTATCATCGTGAACACTTTCACACATAATCGAAAACTTTTACCTAGACAAATTTACTGGGCTTAAGGTAACATATTGTATTTCAAAACATAAGGAATTAGTCCTTACTGGAAATAGACACAGTCCTTGGAAAATTTAATCACAATAGGGATTAGAACAATTTTTCTATCCCCCTTAAAACACACACACACAGACAAACGTACACACTAAACCTCCCTTTCTTCCTTTTTTTTATTATACTTTAAGTTCTGGGATACATGTTACATAGGTATGCACATGCCATGGTGGTTTGCTGCACCCCTCAACCTGTCATCTACATGAGGCATTTCTCCTAACGCTATACCTCCCCTAGCCCCCCACCCACTGATAGGCCCCAGTGTGTGATGTTCCCCCTCCCTGTGTCCATGTGTCTCATTGTTCAACTCCCACTTATGAGGTGTTTGGTTTTCTGTTCCTATTTTAATTTGCTGAGAATGATGGTTTCCAGCTTCATCCATGTCCCTGCAAAGGACATGAACTCATCTGCTTTTATGGCTGCATAGTATTTCATGGTGTATATGTGCCACATTTTCTTTATCCAGTCTATCGTTGATGGGCATTTGGGTTGGTTCCAAGTCTTTGCTATTATGAACAGTGCTGCAATAAACATACATGTGCATGTGTTTTTATAGTAGAATGATTTGTAACCCTTTAGGTACGTACCCAGTAATGGGATTGCTAGGTCAAATGGTATTTCTGGATCCTTGAGGAATCGCCACACTGTCTTCCATAATGGTTGAACTAATTTACACTCCCACTAACAGTGTAAAAGTGTTCCTACTCTCCACGTCCTCTCCAGCATCTGTCGTTTCCTGACTTTTTAATGATTGCCCTTCTAACTAGTGTGAGATGGGATTTCATTGTGGTTTTGATTTGCATGTCTCTAATGACCAGTGACGGTGAGTTTTTTCCATATGTTTGTTGGCCACATAAATGTCTTCTTTTGAGAAGTGTCTGTTCATATCCTTTGCCCACTTTTTGATGGGTTTGTTTGCTTTTTTCTTGTAAATTTGTTTAAATGCTTTGTCGATTCTGTATATTAGCCATTTGTCAGATGGATAGATTGCAAAAATTTTCTCCCATTCTGTGGGTTGCCTGTTCACTCTGATGATAGTTTATTTTACTGTGCAGGAGCTCTTTAGTTTAATTAGATCCCATTTGTCAATTTTGGCTTCTGTTGCCATTGCTTTTGGTGTTTTAGTCATGAAGTCTTTGCCCATGCCTATGTCTTGAATGGTATTGCCTAGGTTTTCTTCTAGGGTTTTTATGGTTTTAGGTCTTATGTTTAAGCCTTTAATCCATCTTAAGTTAATTTTTGTATAAGGTGTAAGGAAGGGGTCCAGTTTCAGTTTTCTGCATATGGCTAGCCAGTTTTCCCAACACCATTTATTAAATAGGGAATCCTTTACCCATTGCTTGTTTTTGTCAGGTTTGTCAAAGATCAGATGGTTGTAGATGGGTGGTGTTATTTCTAAGGCCTCTGTTCTGTTCCATTGGTCTATATATCTGTTTTGGTACCAGTACCATGCTGTTTTGGTTACTGTAGCCTTGTAGTATAGTTTGAAGTCAGGTAATGTGATGCCTCCAGTTTTGTTCTTTTTGCTTAGGATTGTCTTGGCTATACGGGCTCTTCATTGGTTCCATATGAAATTTAAAGTAGTTTTTTCTAATTCTGTGAAGAAAGTCACTGGTAGCTTGATGGGGATTGCACTGACTCTATAAATTACTTTGGGCAGTATGGCCATTTTCAGAATATTGATTCTTCCTACCCATGAGCATGGAATGTTTTTTTTTTTTTCCCATTTGTTTGTGTCCTCTCCTATTTCCTTGAGCAGTGGTTTGTAGTTCTCCTTTCTTCCTTTCCTGTGGTCTTTGTATCAGCTTGTTGGAAATGAGACTGTGGAAAGCAATGTCATTTAGAAATAATTAATACATTTGCTCATAATTTCTGAATCCTCACATTAGCTGTGAGAGGGTGGAGCATTTTGTTTCCTATAAAAGCTTTCACAAAGCAAGTTGCTGCCATTCTTTGATGAGGGTGTATTTTACAGGCCTTAGCTTATAACTTTCCCAGGTCTGAATAGTCCAAATTCCAGATTTAAATAGGTTTTAAGAAATAGTTGAACTATGCAATATTTTTTCATAAAACTTTTTTCATCTTCCTAGTAATTATGGTTGTTTTATTTTCACTGTTTTATTTTTCTATGCTATCAATTTGGTTAAAGTTTAGTTCCATGGTAAATATATAAAAATCCAAATTAAGAGAATGTTCATATGTCATTCTTTGAATATCACGATTCATGCCACAAACACTATGCCAGAATTTCACTGTCACATATATGTTCACATGGCCTACATAACTTTCCTTTTACCATGAATTATTTTATCAGGAAAAAAATCTCATTTGCTGATCATGTGTAGGGAGATATGTTGACATTTATTAATTTAATCACCAAATACCTGATATTTAAAGATAACTTTATTTGAAAAAATTCCATAAAATTATATTAAAATATGATATTTTCTCAAAGGAAAATGAATAAAAAGTATTCATCACCGGATGTCTCTAGAAAGTATTTAGTAGTAATAGCAGTGCTGTCCAATAAATATATAATGTAGCCCATATGTGTAACTTCAAATGTCCCTAGAGCCAAATATTTTTCAAAAGTGAAAAAGGAACAATGTTAACTTTAATAATGTATTATTAAACCAATATATAAAAATATTATCATTTAAACATGTAATCAATACAAAAATTACTCATCAGCTATTTTACATTCTTATTCTTTATATTATATCTTCAAAGTTGGCTGTGTGTCTCATACTTACAGGGTGTCTCACTGTGAATCAGTCACATTTTGAGTGTGTTATTTAACCCAATATATAAAAATATTATCTTTTAAAAATGTAATCAACATAAAAATCACTGATCAGCTATTTTACTTTTTTTTAATTACATCTTCAAAGTCAGCTGTGTATCTCATACTTGCAGGATGTCTCACTGTGAGTCTGTCATATTTTGAGTGCTCAGAAACCACACTTGACTAGTGGCTACTGTATTCAGCAGTGGAAATCTAACAAACAAGATAAGGAAAAGTAAGAAAGCCAGAAAAAAAAAAGCCAAAAATGAGTTAGATCATGACAAAAATTATAGCGATGATAGCAAGACTATATATGTGTGTGTGTGTGTGTGTGTGTGGTGTGTGTGTGTGTGTGTCAATATATGGATATAGGACATCTGTGACTATTTTTAAGGCTAGAAGAATAAGAAGACAAAGAGAACACACTCATCAATATTACAATGTTAAGCTATAAAATACAATTATGCTTACATTGGATAAAATACTTTCTATGATTTATTATTCTTTTGGGAAATAATCTATCTTCCTTGCCATCATGAACATGTGTTTGTCGACCTAATTGGAAGTGCAATTTAGAACATAACAGCAAGTATTTTTTGAGCATGCACTTTGGGCTTAGCACTAGGTTAGAGTTGTGGGAATTTCCAAAACATCAACGTATTTCCTATCCAGCAAGTGTGATGTACTGGAAGGAGTCAGAGAGGGCTAGATTTGAATCCTTACAATCAAATTGCTACCTTCTCTAAACTTTATTTCCATAAAATAGGTGTAATAATACTTATCTCACAGTGTATGGTATTTATTAAATGAGTGCAATGCCTATCTCACAAAATTGACCTTACGGAAACAAGCTGCTTTTTATCTCCATGATACTATTTGATAGTAGATTATCATCTACTTTATGCAGGAAAGACAATGTCTCAAGTACTTCTCAAGCAAGTCAAGACAGCCTTTAATGAAAAGATTAAATGTGTAAGGTATAATAACAGACCCATAGAAGTTTAGAGAATAACTATTGAAGATTATCCAAAGGCAAGGGCGTTTGAGTTTTCTTTCATCATCATAAAAATTTAAGGAAGAAAATTTGGGGAAGAAAAGATAAGGGGAAGAAAATTCTAGAGAAGAGGATCAAGGCATTAGCTATGCAAGTAGTGGGCGTGGTAGGGTAACCAACTAGGCCAATTTGCTTAGAACAGAGGAGGTCCCCAGAGTGCAGGACTTTCAGTGCTAAAATCCAGACAGTCCTTGGAAAATTGGGATGTTTGGTCACTCTAGCACAAGGTAAAAAGACGTTCATTAGGTGCATTGGTAAAGAGAAGGAAGAAGCTCAGCTTGATTGTCACAAGATTTTCATATTATGAGACGAATAGAAAATACAGTTAAATGGCAAGATGGAGCAAGGTTTTGATGGGTCTTGAAATACATGTAGGGCAATGTGAAAAACACTAGGGTGTACTGGCCAAACAGATTTAACAAATGTGGAAGAAAAAAATGGTCTATGCATCAAGAGAATTGAGTCTTAGCTCTGGTTTTGCCACTAACTCTGATTCCCCAACTTTTACATCTGGGGACTCAATTTTTTTTCACCTGTAAATAAGGAGGTTGGAGCAGATGACCACCATAGTCTTGGGTGGCTGGAATCAGTTGTGATTCTACTGATGGCAACAAAGGTCTAATACCCAGAATCTGTAAGGAACTTAAACAAATTTACAAGCAAAAAAACAAAACCCCATTGAGCAGTAGGCAAAGGACATAAACAGACACTTTTCCAAAGAAGACACACATGGCCAACACGTATATAAAAAAACTCTCAATATTGCTAGTCATTAGAGAAAAGCAAATTGAAACCACAATGAGAAACCATCTCACACCAGTCAGAATGGCTATTATTAAAAAGTCAAAAAAATAACAGAGGCTGATGAGCTTGCGGAGAAAATGGAATGCTTATACACTGCAGGTGGGAATGGAAATTACTTCAGCCATTGTGGAAAACAGCTTGGCAATTTGTCAAAGAACTAAAACAGAATTACTATGCTACCTAGCAATCCCATTATCAGATATGTACCCAAAGGGATGTATATCATTCTACCTTAAAGGTACATGCACACATATGCTTATCACAGCACTATTCACAATAGCAAAGACATGGAGTCAACTTAAATGTCCATCAACGGTAGATTGCATTAAAAAACTATGGTACGTATACACCATGGAATACTATGCAGCCATAAAAAATAACAAGATAATGTCCTCTGCAGGAACATGGGTAAAGCTGGAGGTCATTATCCTAAGCAAACTAACACAGGAACCGACAACCAAATACTGAATGTTCTCACTTATAAGTGAGAGTTAAACTTTGAATACAAATGGGCACAAAGAAGGGAACAATGGCCACCAGGGCTACTTGAGGGTGCAGGGTGGGAGGAGGGTGAGGATTGAAAAAGTACATATCTTGTACTATGCTTATTACCTGGGTGACAAAATAATCTGTACTCCAAAACCCTGCACCAGGCAATTTACCTAAATAACAAACCTGCACATGTACCCCTGAATCTAAAATAAATGTTTTAAAAAGCATCATACCATAAATATATAGAATTTTTGACAATTGAAAAATAATTTATAAAACAAATAGAAGAAATTAAGATAAAATGAAATAGTTACTTCTAGAGCAACAAAAAAGGGGCCATTGAAGACTTTCACCATACTGGTGGCCCAAGAAGAAAAGCTGTATATTTAGGTGAGAACACTAGAGTATCATTGGTTTCCCTATCATCTTGGAAGCTTTTTCATACATTTCTCCAGCACTATAACTTGAAAGTCTCCTAGCAATACAGATTGATAACATGTACTCCCATTTCTTCCATGAATAGCAGTAAAAAACTGTAGGCAGTGGGTTCCTGAATTCTCTAGGGAAAAGTGTCCAAAATCCAGTTAAATTGAAGCTACTTGTTCATTACTTTCAGAACATTAAGGACATTAAGATATAATTATTTCCAAGAATTCAGAAGAAAGATGGCAGAGTAGAATACATCCATGAGCACTTTCCTTGAAAACACACTTTTATGAGTTACTGCCTCACTAACAGAACCATCATGCTAGAATTTTGTGTCACTTTCAAAAGGCAGTTTTGACTTCGGAAACTGGAAAGAGAGAAAGAATGATCAAGACAGGGGAAATGAAGGTGACAACTAGAGACAGACTATCTAGAGCTAAATAACTCAGTTTTTATCTCATCTGAGTTCACTTCCTTGACTTCTATAAATAGAATAGATTATAAGACTCTTAGCTACTACCTCTTAAGAAGCTTATCTGTTGACTTCCTAGATCTCATTGGCAGAAATACTACTATAAATTTAGCATTTATAAACATTAATTTAGCCAATAAACATTTAGTGCTAGAACTTAATTTCTTGCCAGAATAAAAGTATCATTATAAATTGTCATGGAAGAAAGAGAAAATAATAATAATGCTTTGGAAAGTTCAACAACGAGAGTAGTCATGCAAAAGACTGATTGCTCCTGCTCTCCATGTTTAAGGGAAAAAGAAGGAACATCTTAATTACACTAATGGCTTAATTTTTTTCATGTAATTACAAGTTTAAAGTTTTTCTTTGCTGCTAATTTTGTATGAAACATATTTGTGCTAAATATTGCCTTACCATATACCTAGAGATGTTTATTTACACAGATGCAGGATATTTTAATTTAGGGGGAGGGGGTCATTGAAACCAGAACCCAAAGCCAACTGCTCTTCAATTCCAATGGTAATTTGTGGCTTTTCTTAGATTTAGTGGTTACAAAGGAGCCTTAGACTCTGTTGATCATAACTGATACTACACCCCTATTTTATATGAAATTTAAAAAAACAGAGTTCTTACTCTCGTAACCCATTAAATATTTTAGCTGACTTTAAGTGGGTAGAGCAATGGCGGCAAGGAAGAGGTGGAGGGAATCTGGGTGGTACCACACAAATGAAACCAAATTTCCACAGAAGGGAACTACTTGTCCAGTTTCTTTATCTTAGCCAAGAAAACAGACTTGGGTCTGCGTATAAAATAAAATAAGGTAGTAATAAAATAAATTAGGCAATAAGCCAAGTTTAGAATTCATTTTCTTCTTGTTTTATTTCCATGTGAACATCTATGCAGAAATATTTACGTAAAGACAAAATATTCCATTGTATATGTAACATATAATTTATTTAATGAAGTATATGTAAGTTTCTGCAAACAGCAACATTCATACAGATGCTGTTCATGTCACAAATCATAAAAAAAAAGAAATATTGATCAAGAATAAGGGAATGGGCTCGGAAATGTAAACTTTCAGGATGTTTGAAAGTCTCATTTGAATGATATCCTAACGATGAGATCTTTCATACATTATCTTCACTCTCTTCTACAACTAGCTGAGTATTCTATGAAAATAAGAAAAAAATAAACGGAAAAATCTCAAAATAGTGTCAGTTTATATTCTGACTGAAAAGGAACAAGGTGAAAAAAGGCCAAGAAAGTAAGTCTTAGATAGGTGCACATACGTTGGGAAAGAAAATTCTTTTTTATTGCAATGACAGCTTAATCAAGGACTTCATTTGATCATTAAGATTAAATTTTTCTATTTAAACTGAGAATTTTTAATTTAAAATTTTAACTATGGAGCACAATTTTCTATGAAATGTCTGAAAGAGCAGTGGCAAGTTTAATTTCATACAAAAGTCTTAAATGTCTATGAATGTTCAGCCATTTTCTATAGAATCCCTAGTAAAGACTTGGGAACTTCTGTGACTTCTTTTGGATGAGGATTCAGACAGTATGAATATGACAACGTTTTATCAGATTTTGTTTTCAGGCTGATATAACTGGTATAATATTTTAACTTCCTTTAAATAAATCATATGTTTGACTCCATGGCTGAAGTATTCAGAAGCTGCATGGCTATATTTTTGGCTGAAAGAATCATACTCAATTTCATTTATTTTCGTTCAATGTACAGAAAACATTTCTTGCCATAGTTCTGTCACTAGCTTTCCCCACGTAGCTAAGAAGGAAAAATAACATATTGTTATAACTGGCATATAGTTGTAGCTTTTTTAGCTACAAATTTTCAAACTCCAAATATTAATTAGACTTGACTAAAACACAAGAGTTCCTGAAATGAAAATTTTGTTGGAGTCGAGGCAACAAAAAGGTTAAAGAGTTAATAAACATTAAGATTTAAAATAGCCCAGGACAAAATTTCTAAAATACTATAAAATATTTAAAATTATATGTTTAAAACCTATTGCTTAAAATCAGTATGTTGAATAGTTATCTGCACCCCATTTTCATCACAGCACTGTTCACAATAGCCAAGACATAGAACCAACCTAAATGTCTATCAATAGACAAATGGATAAAGAAAATGTGGTGTATATACATAATGGAATACTAGTCAGCCATCAAATAATGAAATCCTGTCATTCATGGCAACATGGATGAGCTTGGAGAACATTATGTTAAATGAAATGTCAGGCAGAGAAAGACAAATACTGAATGTTCTCACTCATACCTGGTAGCTTAAAAAAAAGTTATGTTCATAAAATTAGAAAGTAGAATTGTGATTATTAGAGGCTGGAAAAAAGAGAGGTTTTGGGGTGTTGTGGGGACGGGGGAATAGAGAAAGGATGGTTAACAGATACAAAATTACAGCTAGACAGGAGAAATAAATTCTAGTTTTCTATAGCGCTGTGGAATGACTCTAGTTAACAATAATTTATGGTATCATTTCAAACAGCTGGAAGAGAATTCTGAATGTTCTCAACACAAAGAAAGGATAAATGTTTTAGGTGATAGATATGCTAATCAATCATTACACATTGTATACATATATCAAAATATCACTCTGTACCTCCTAAATATGTGCAATTATTATGTGTCAATTAAAAAAATTAAAGATCTGAGCAACCAAAAAATGTTAAGTAGTATGATATCACCATGGTAACCAGTGAGCATGAAAAAAACCTACCTACTTCAACTGTATCCTTTACACGTAACTACAGAATGGAGAGTAATCATATTGAGAAAAAAAATGGAGAAATGAAATTTCACATAATTATACAATTGCTTAGACCAAAGACAGTATACTGCTTGATAATTAAAAATGACATGTATAAAATATTTAAATGTTGGGTATAAAACTCTCTCTAAAATAGAAAATAAAGTCTGATTGTACATTGATAATATTCAGCAACATATGAATGAGCCTATAATTACATGTTTGTTTCTAAAAGTTCCTCTTACTGCATATCAATATTACTGTGTTAGACCCTTTACAGTGAAAATCAAACACGTAGTTCCTATGCTAGAAAGAGATATCGTAAAACTACTCTTCTGTTAACTGATGCCCTAAAATGATTAAGGGTAGGGATAGACATACAGAATTACTAAAACACATCGAGAGTAATAGCAAAGAAATTTAGTGGTAAAATGCAAATTATTCTCTTTAAAATCAGGTAGAGAAAGGAAGTCCATCACAACCACATTCGTTTAACATTTTTAGTACAGTACAAGTAAGACAAGTAGGAAATATGCAAGGTATACAAATTAGAAAAAACTACAGAACTATCTTTCACACGCATATGTCCAAAAATATAGATGAGAAAATTTACTAGGAGTAATTGAGCTTAGCAGGTTTGCAAGATTTAAGATTCATGTGCAAAACCCAATTGCATTTCTAGCCACTAGAAACGAAGAATGAGAGAGTTATGAAAAACCTTATTTACCTAAAAACCTATAATTATTCAATCAAAAAATGCAGAAGAACTTTAATATTAAATTATAAAACTTTGCTGAATAAAGCTAACTAAAAAAAGAGTGAGGAAAACTTAATTTTGTAAAGATTTCAAGTTCCCCCAGATATATACAAGATATTTTCAGTCAAAATCTCAACAAGTTTCTTCATAAAATGTGACAATCTGACTCAGTGGCATTAAAAAAACAATCAAGAGTAACAATGATAACACAATAGGAAAAGGAATAAGTGTTTGTCTTGCAAGACATATAAACTTATTGTAAAGCTACATTATTTAAGCGTAAATTTTTTTTTACACTACATTATGTGTAAAGGATACAGTTGAAGTAGGTGGGTTATTTCTTCATGCTCACCGGTTGCCATGGTGATGTCATACTATTTAACTTTTTGTGGTTGCTCAGGTCTTTAATTTTTTTTGAATGACACATAATAATTGTACATATTTAGGAGATACAGAGTGATATTTTGATATATGTGTACAATGTGTAATGATTGATTAGCATATCTGTCACCTAAACATTTATCCTTTCTTTGTGTTGAGAACATTCAGAATTCTCTTCTAATTGTTTGAAATGATACAATAAATTATTGTTAAGTAGAGTCTTATCAAGTAGGGTTTGGGGACGTGGTTGGTTTACATCTGCTTTAGCCTGTCTCAGAGAGCATAGCCTTTTGCAGTTCTATATTGATGGGGGAAGTTCTATTTGACTTTTTACCTTCAGCAGGCTTTGGGCTTTGACTTCTGACTCAATTCTGACTTCTGACCCCTCTCAATTTGACTTCTGACCCTTCCCTGCCCCCTGTGGTTGCCAAAGCTAGAGGCCAAGTTTGCCAACATAAGTAAATACCATTAGCACTGCATTCCAGTGCTTTGTTGATAATTATCTTAGTTCTATCTTCCCTGTGAATTTTGGCACAGTCGCTCCTTAATATCTTGACAGCACGGCAATGTCCTGACATATTGTATTAGTCTGTTTTCATGCTGCTAATAAGGACATACCCAAGACTGGGTAATTTATAAAGGAAAAGGTTTAATTGACTCACAGCTCCACATGGCTGGGGGGGTGGGGGGGGCCTCACAATCATGGTGGAAGGCAAATGAGGAGCAAAATCATGTCTTACATGGCAGCAAGCTAGAGGGCATGTGTAGGGGAACCGCCCTTTTATAAAACCATCAGATCTCCTGAGACTTATGTACTATCATGAGAACAGCACGGGAGAAAAACCCGCCGCCATGATTCAACTACCTCCCACCAGCTCCCTCCCACGGGGATTGTTACAATTCAAGGTGAGATTTGGGTGAGGACACAGAGCCAAACTATATCACATATGTTTCAGCAATGAAGCTACTAGAGTGAAGAAACAAACCAACTTATATATGGAATCATGATATTTGACAAAGATGACCTGGCCAATTACTGGGAGAAGGAGGAATTAGTCAATAGACAGCACTAAGCAATTGGCTTCCCATATGAAAAATAACAAAACGGTATTTCTATTCTATGCCATATGTAAAATGTTGTAGCAGAAAGATTAAAGATTTAAATGTGGACTTCCATTTCTAGTATTAATAGGCTGTGTTGTTGAGACCAAATCGTTCCCTGAAAGCAACTAATGAAGCAGAAAAACTATTTTAGTTGTCATTGAAAACAGAACAGCAATGATAAGACAATAAGGAGTGACACTGCCAAAATTAACGGAGAAGCAGGAGCCAAGACAGCTAAGCAAAGCACCAGGACACAGGAACCACTTTTTTCCTGGTGGCGATTGCATACATTGGCAAACTTGGTCTCTAACTTTGGTAACCACCAGGGGGCAGGGAAAGGATATTAACTGGGTTTGATGTCAAGGCCTAGTAGCCTTCCAACTGCCCCCAGTAGGAAGTCAAATAGGGAAATTTCTCACATCAGTATGGAAGCTCCCAGGCTATACAATGTGGAGCAGCACTAAACAGATGTAAGCCAGCCCTTTCCCAACCTCTAGGGAACTGAACAGATCACCTTAGTCAGGAAGAGTGGGGTGGTTGTTATCGAAAAGAAAAAAAAAATTCCTGCAATAATGTTGCCATGGGTTGACTCTCACAGAACTTTGCAATCCAGCTTCTAGATACCAAGGTGGGGAAGGGACCTTAAGCTGTGCATTTAGCTTGAAGCTTTCTGGGGCTACAATGTCCCCAGGTGCAGAGCAGAAGCAAATGCAAATCCTTATCCATGTGGCATCTGAGTTCAAATTTTAAAAAAGGTTCTCCTCCCATAAGACATTACTTGCATCTACCCAAAAATGTATGTGACAAGTATAAGAATTTAAGGCATCTGTAAAGTGCTTGGTAGTCCATTTAGATGTGCTACCTGGAGGCAGTGCACAGCCTGGACAACTTTGTACTGTATCCCTAAAGTGAAATCTCATCCTGTTTCTCAAGAATGCCCACAAATTGTGTTTAAAGGACAAAATAAGATGCTATTTTGAAATTTAAATATAACAATAATCGCGACTAGGTAAATAAACTAAATGTTTCAGTTAAAAGTCAAAGATAATCAGGCCAGATTATAAATATAAACAAATTACATATTGTTTTCAAGGCATATACTTTGAGTATAAGAACACATAAAGGTTTAAAATAAAGGGGAGAAATATGTAAATAAATAACAAAAAATAACAGAAATAGACTAACTTGTTTTTATATTAGTAACACTTTTTGTGTTAAAGAGAGTCACTTTACAATGACACAAGCTTCACTTGGGAAAAAACTGTAACCAGTTTAAATGACTACGGCTTAAATGACATAGATTTAAGATACATGAAAACCAGATTAAACATAGATAAAATATACATTATTTACAATTGCATCAAAAGTTGGAAGTACTAAGGGACAAATCTAACAAAAGTGTAAAATATCTCTAAGAAAAAAATATACAACTACTGAGAAATTTAAATAAATAAATGAGATGACAGACAATGTTCATGGAGTGAAACCTTAATATGGTAAAGATTTCAACTCCTCAATCTGATCTCTAGATTTAATTCAATCCCAATAAAAATCCTAATGATTTTCCCATTGGTAGACCTTGACAAGTAGATTCTAGAATTCACATAAAAGTGCAACAAATTATAAATAGACACAAACTCTAATAAGAATCAAGTTAGATAACTTTCTCTTCCTGTTATTAAGCCTTATTTTGAAGCTATAGTGATTAAGACAATGCAGAATTTGTGCAGATAGATATGTAGATAAATGCAAAAATTTGTGATAACTCAGAAATAGACCATATTGTATACACTCATTGTATGACAGTAGTGGTACTGCATAGTTAGGTTAAAAAGTACACATTTTAAAACATTTTGTATTTTAATTTATCTTAATTAAAAATTATTTCATTTTTATTTTTAAGTATTGATTCTAGACTTTCAGAAATGTTGCAATATTAGTACTTTTCTTAATAGCCTTCACCCAGATTATCCAAACATTAAACTTTTTAACGTACACACCCACACATACACATACACACTAAACAAAATAAAGATACAAAAGGATGTGCAGAATAGGACTCCATTCCTATAAAGTCTAAAGACAGATAAAATTGAACTCAATTTCTGAAAGGTAAATAGATAAAACAATAGAGAAAAAAAGAAAATGATTCTCATCAAAGTCAGGATAGCAGTTACCTCAAAGAGGCTGATTATCATCAAAGTCAATATAGCAATCACCTCAAACAGGTGAAGCTATCACAGAAGAGGTATGGGTGATTTTTTTTTCTTCGAGTGTAGGTAATATTTTATTTCTTTAATTAGATGATGTGGCTTACTATACTGCACATATATGTTCAATTCATTTCTTCATGTAAAACACATTTCACCATAAAATTTTTAAAAACATTTAAACCAGAAAGAGCGGAACTTGAAACAAAAGGTAACTTTAGTTTTATCAATTCTATAACAATTTAGTTTTGTCAATTACTTTAACAAGTAATTCTTTAATACTGGTAAGTTCTACTTTATTAAAAATTTCTTTAGTGAATACCATTCTTAAGATTTTACAGGAAGCCTTCTGGCCTGAAGTTTGGTGGTACAGTACCCCTTCGTCATGTTATTTATCCAGAGTGTAATAAACAATTATTTGTTGTTTGGCTAAATAAGTGTCAAAAAATATATAATGCAGTTTTTGGCCTCGAGAAATTTACAAATAAACACAATATTAATTGATTATTAATTCATTAATAAGAAACTAATTAAAGGTAGGACCTAAAGTACAACCACTAAATCTTCACCAGGCCACTCACCAATCTGCTGACTTTTGTACCCAAATACTTTACCCTCTTGACAATGGAGGGGAATTATTTACGCTCCTGTCTAAAGTCTGCCCCCTCTAACCTGTGCTGCAAGAGCATTACTCAGCAATTATTTCCTTTGGTTACTATATTATCATTTTTTTCTTTCAATTAGAGTCATGCTCATCATAAATCAAACATTTTGTTATTTCTTGCATCCTAAAAAAGCCCTATATATCAAAATTCCAGGAAAATATTCATTGTATTTAATTCTTATCATTTCACATCTTTTAAAACTCACTTCAACCAGGCTTTTGCTCTCAGCCCTCCACCAGAACTTCTCCTGTAAAGGTCCCCAGGGACTCAGTGTTGCTAATATCCATAATTAATGATTAGTCCTCATCTTATTTGATCTGTCACCATGCATTTGACCCAGTTGATCACCTCTTCATCCTGGAAACACTTGCTTTGTTTGGCCTTCATGATGTCACTCTACCTTGTTTCTTACCTACTTTATTGCCTTCTCATTCTCAATTTCCTTTACTACATCTTTTCGTTGCCCTCAATGAAGCGATGTCGTTCGTCTGGGGTAATACCCGAGGTTCGTTGTCCCACGGCCATGTAAGTTTAATAGGCGAAAGAAAGAGAAGAGCTCTCTGTGCAGAGAGGGGTCCCAGAGAAAATGAGTTGCTGCTTCTGCAGTGAAATGCGGAAGGTTTTATAGAGGAGCTTGAGGAGGCGGTGTTTGATTTACATAGGGCATAAAAGATTGGTCGGACCAGGTGTGCCATTTGCATAGCCCCCGTCAAGAAGCTGGCCACCGCACCCTAATCTTTTATTATGCAGATATATTCTCTACCTGGCCAGTGTCATGTTGCCTACCTCTTTACTGTACATGTGGCGACAAAGAAAAGGGAATAAGCGGCCTCCACGTTGAACATACCTGGCTTCCAGGTAGCCCTTTTCTGTTGGCACAGCTGCCGGCATTTACCCCATGCAAGCTTCCGGCTTCCTTATCTATGTTTGCAGTTCGATTTTTCAGGATGCTGTTTGTTAAAAAAGAAATGATTTGGCCGGGCGCGGTGGCTCACGCCTGTAATCCCAGCACTTTGGGAGGCCGAGGTGGGTAGATTGCCTGAGCTCATGAGTTCGTGACCAGCCTGGGCAACATGGTGAAACACCGTCTCTACTGACAATACAAAATTTAGCTGGGCGTGGCTGCGTGAACCTGTAGTCCCAGCTACTCGGGAGGCTGAGGCAGAATTGCTTGAACCCGGGAGGCGGAGGTTGCAGTGAGCCGAGATCAGGCCACCGCACTCCAGCCTGGGTGACAGAGCGAGACTCTGTCTCAAAAAAGAAAAGAGGAGAGGAGGGGAGGGAAGGTGAGGAGAGGAGGAGAGGGGAGGGGAGGAAAGGAGAGAAGATTTGGGGCTGCTTTTTGTTAAAAGGGAAACTCTGCTGAGGACCCTCTTACCCTCACTACCTGCCTAAATAATTTCTTTTTAGCTCCTGTATCATCAATTTCTAAACATTGGATGGATATGTCCCAGAATTCATGGTTATTTTTTTTTCTACCTACTCACACTCAATGCCTTGGTGATTTCATCCAGTAGCATGGTGTTAAATCACACGTATATGCTAAGGATGAGTACAATTTTACATTTTCAGCCCAGGATGCTCTACTAAATCCCAGACCTCCGTTTGGATATCTAATAAACAGAATTACTGAGACTTCTCCAGTAGCATCCTACCATCTCACCATCTCAGCCAAATCAAAACTACATCCTTCAAACACCTTCACGTCTTTCTTAATCCCTCCCTTTCTCACACCCCATATGGAATTTGTCAGTATATGCTGTTAACATTTTCTACTGTCTCTAAACAGTACCTATATAATATTTTCTTGGATTATTTCAGTCGACTCTACCTACAAATTTCTCTCCTAGCTTCTTCTTATTCCCCGCTAGAGTCTGATCTCAATACTGCAACTGGTAAGATGTTTCTAAAGCATATTACGCCCCTTCTCGTTTCGAAACCCTCAAAAGGATTTCACACTTCACTCAGAGTAAAAGCCAGTCTTTGTTTCTTTGTTTGTTTGTTTTGCTTTCATTTTGTTTTGATTTGGTTTTTAAGCTTTTATTTTAAGTTCAGGGGTACAAGTGCAGGTTTGTTACATAGGTAAACTTGTGTCATGAGGGTTTGTTGTACAGAAGCCTAGTACCCTTTAGTTATTTTACCTGATCTTCTCCCTCCTCCCACCCTCCACTCTCCAAAAGACCCCAGTGTGTGTCACTCTCCTCAATGTGTCCATGTGTTCTCATCATTTAGCTCCCACTTATGAGAACATGTGGTATTTGTTTTTATGCTTCTGCGTTAGTTTGCTAAGGATAATGAAAAGTCAGTCTTAAACAACCTACTAAGGATCTATGATCTCGGCTCTGAAGTCATTTCCCACTTGCTCGCTTTAGTAGAACCAAGCAGACATATAACTCTTTGCTGCTTGGAGCACAGGCATGACGTCTCCTTAACACCCTTTGCACTTCCTCCTCCCTGGCCTGAAATATTTTTCTCCCAGATTTCTGTGTGGTTCATTCTCCTGCCTCTCTTGTTTAAATATCAACTTCTCAGGGAAGCAACCTATTGTAAAATTGCAAGTCTCCACTCCCAGTACTCACAATCTTCCATGTCCTGCTCTATTGTATTCCTGAACACTGACCAAGACATAACACAGAGTATCATTTCCTTATTCACTGTTAGTTGTTCCACCCTTAAATGTATCTGTTATTTTCACTCATGTTTCCCCAGCTCCTAGAAGGATGTCCAACATGTAGAAGATGCTGAGATATAGTTGTTCAGTGAATTAATTGTATTGCTTTATATAAACTGTAAGTCCTTTAAAGTTTGGAGTTGGGAGAGACAAGTATTAGGCAGAGGAGTTAAAGAGTTTTGAACGTATACAATTCCTGCTTGCATTTTACATGCCATATGTGGTTGAAATCAAGCAGAAAGAAAAACACCCACACTGGATGGATGGGATGAAAAATAGGCAGAGTTTAGAAGAAACCATCTTCCTTCAGAATAAGATTTATGGCTTCTAGGCAGTCCCTCATCACCATTTTGGGGTATAAAATAAGAACTTTTTTTTTTTTTTAACTAAGATTCTGATTCTCCAAGAATACTTTTCCTTCCTAAGGTTCTCTTGCCATGATAAATCAAAGACTATGAACAGATTAGCTGTGGCTGAGAAGCCTAGCTGTCCACCTGTATCTGGGACTTTTTTCTTCTACAATAATAACACCTTACCCTTTGACTAGACACATGGCCCCCTTAAATAGTAGCTATAGTTACATTCTCCCTGGAAACTGGGTGCAGTGATTAAGTTCTGGCCAATGGAATATAAGGAAAATTGTGTGTGAGACTTCTAGGACACACCATTAAAGGTGTAGGGGCATGCCCTTCTGCTCACTTTTTCAGCGTCACGCTGCCTGGAATGCAAAGTGGTAGCTGGGGCTTAAGGAGCCATCCTGGACTACGAGGTATTAGTCAATTATGAAAAATGGCAGAGCAACACAATGGAAAATTCTAGGGTCTCGAATAATTAAGAAGCTGCCAAACCAGCCTCGGGCTTTACTTTGGTGACAGCAAGAAATAAACCTCTGTGTTTAGGCCACTGGTAATTGGGTTTTCTGACATTTGCTATTATCACTAAAATTGCTATCTGCTTATCCCTAAAATAGAAGGTAGTTTTTCTGACATTTGCTATTATCACTAAAATTGCTATCTGCTTATCCCTAAAATAGAAGGTAGTAATATTTATTATTACTAAAATCTCCAGTTATCCTAAAAATGAAATTTCTTCTCTCAGATGTCATAATATAAAGCCACTAGTAAAACCCAGTTACTAGCAAAGCTGAAAGAACACTGAACTTGGAATCCAGGCAGGCTTAGAAACCTCCCACTGTTCCAGCATTAACCCTTTAGTTGATAGATTTTAGAGAGGTTGGGGTGGTCCTACGGGCATGACCAGACTGGCTGGGCCAGGCAAGGAGTTTTCAGGGAACTTGGAGAAGGGGCTCTTTGTCAACCAGTCTGGAAGGTTTCAATATCTTAGCAACTTGAATGTCTGTGAAAGTGAGGATCATCTCACTGTCAACTTCCTCTTCCTCTAATAATAATGCCATGCAAGTGAAGTAGGAATTCATCTCCTTTGACTTTTATTTATGTGATTTCGGTAGAAGTAATCTCACTCCAGGAACAGGGTGGAATACATGACACTAGGTAAAATCCATCAGAAAACCCAATTGCTGAACCGATCTCAAGGTCAGTAAATTAAAAACCCAGTAAATAAAAGACACATTATCACTGCTAAAGAAGCATGATCTATGGCCATTTATATTCGATGTTTTAGTGATATAAGCTTGGAACTGCAGGAGTCATAAGTGGAGCTTGAGAATGAAGCCAACACAGTAGAAAGAATACCATTCAGTGCTGAGATGCTGGGTGCCAGTCACATCTTCTGAATCCTGAATTCAGCCATACATGAAACCAGGAACTATCCATGGACTTTTAAATATTCAAAATAATACTTTCTCTCTTTCCTCTTAATCTAGGTTGGGTTGATTTTCTGCAATTTGTAACTGAACCATTCCTACCTGGTATAATGTACAAGAATTTTAACCTTCAGATGCATCAGAAAAGGGCATTCTAGATAGAGAATAGAATGGGCACAGATGCGGAAAGTTAGGCATTATCTTCGTTAAAAAAAAAAATCTTGTAGGTAACTGGTAGTAGTTTGAAGAACAAATTAAGACAGGAAAAATTACAGACAACAAGATAAATGAAAATACTGCTGAAATATTTTAGTTGAGTTGATGATGTGGCTATAAATTAGATAAATGGCAAGTAGAGCCAACGTAAGGTGAAATAGATGATGGGAACAAGCTTAGTACATTATTAAGGCTTGGAGTTTTATTGTAGCTGGTGTTTAAACCCAGTGATTTCAGTTTCCCATCTCTCTGCTTTGACTACCCAACAACAACTTCCTCTAATGTAGAGAAGTATCTGCCACAGAAGGATATCCTAGCCTATCCTAAGGAAGATGTGCAGATGTATCACACACCAAGAGTTGGTCACTAAGTCAGTCTGCTACAAAAGCACTTCATTACTGCCACGTAGAGAAGAAATGAGAGAGAAATGGAAAGCAGAAATTGAAAGTTTAATAGAATAATTAAAAATTCACTAAATAATTAGAAGATTAAAAAAGATAAAGAGAAGAAAATGAGAAAGGAAAAGTGAAAGACTGACCAAGATGGTGCAACCTCCTAGAAGAGTTATGGGGCCCAGTGAAAAATGAAAATGTAAGCCTTTTAAAAGCAAAGTAAATTTCAGGGTGGCAAGAGCAGAACATTAAATAAATCACGGGGCCCTTCTAAGTGCAAGACCCTATGAATGGCACAGGTTTCCCAACCATGATGTGGCCCTTGTCCAGAAATGGAATGGATGAAGGCAATTTTTCTTCAATAAATCTTCTGAAACATAAACTTGTTTTGAAAAAAATCCTAAAGGTATTTCATTGGCGTAATCGAACTGCCATTTGCTACTTGAATTATGAGAAAGGAGAAGGGTTGTTTGTAAAAAACAAAAACAAAACTTGTTTATGAGAGAAGATACAATAATTCTTTATCTTATTCTACCTACACATTGCAGCTGACCACCCTGTATTCAGTAATAAAACCCCTCATATTTGGCTCCTTAAACTGTCTAAACCCAAATCTTCCATTTGGGCTATGCAATAGCATGTTCAAGAATTGAAATTTGGATATTTCTAAAGGTAATTTTAAATAGTTTTAAAATATATATTCACATTACCTATTTCAGAAAGACAAAACAAGTTTGATATTTAAAAATAAGGAAAATGTTTTCACTTAGCTAGTTTTTTGTAATATTTTTGGAAGTTCTTTGTTAAAGGTTAGAACTATTGAAGCTTGTAGAAAGTTTTTATATCTAGAAGGACTAGTAAAAGGATTTTAGATACATTTTACCAAAATACACAAATATCAGCTCCCTTTTTTATGCAATTCCATTTCTATGAAAACCATTTGAAAGTTATTTTTCTTTTATAAAAGATTAAATTCAGTGTTTTATTGCCTAGGTGCATCCATGTATTCATTCTGGAGAGTTACAAATGGAGGTTGTGGAACCAGAATATCTGGTTCAAATCAATAACTTTGTCACTTACAGATGGAACTGGGTATTCCAATCAATGTCAATTTTCTTATGTTTGGGAAAGGAATAATGATAGAAATAACATCTTCAGGGATTTGTGGTGGTTATATGGATGAAAAGATGGAGAGCAATGAAAACAGTGCATTGGAGACTGAAAGAAGTGAAAAAAACATGCAAAGGTTATTTTTCCTTTATCCATTCTGAAGGGGTGGCCTGCCCCTCCACACCTGTGGGTGCTTCTCATTAGGTGGGACGAAAGACTTGAGAAAAGGAATAAGACACAGAGACAAAATGTAGAGAAGGAAAAGCGGGGCCCAGGGGACCGGTGCTGTGCTTACAGAGGACCCACACCGGCCCCGGCCTCTGAGTTCCCTTAGTATTTATTGATAATTATCTTTACCATCAAAAAGATAAGGGAGTGACTGGACAATAGGATCATTGTAGGGAGGAAATCAGCAGTAAGACATATGAACAAAAAATCCTTGTAACATCAAATAGTTTAAAAGAAAATGCTGTGCCTTGAGATGCATATGCGAACATCTCCATAAACCTTTTAGCAGTATTGCTCCAGCAAGCCCCACCTTATTCCTAAAGGCGGTTTTCTCCTTACTCAGTAAACAAAGCACACAAAGGGTTTTACCTGGAGATGTTCCATCTCCCAGGGACGGGCAGGAGACAAATGTTTTTCTTTTTCTCTAGATTTAAGAGAATGGTGATGACCTTTAACCATAAGCAGCCTTTAGGCACTTGTTTAACAAAGCACATTCTGCACCGCCCAAAATCCTTTTAACCTTAAGTCACCACAGCACATGTCTCTTGCAAGGACAAGGTTGGGGGTAGGGTCACAGATTAACAGCATCTCAAATACAGAACTAAATGGAGTCTCTTATGTCTACTTCCTTCTATATAGCCACAGTAACAGGCTGATCTCTCTTTCTTTTCCCCACACATTCAACAAATATTGAGTCTAGACTATAATCCATGAACTTGGTTAGTGATGGGCCACCAAGTGTAAACAAGACAGACATAGTTCCTTCTCAAGTAGAGTGCACAATAGATCTCACAAGGAAGATAAGCAAACAAACGGTCATAATACTGTGTGATAAACTCTTTGAATAGAAGAGAGTATCATGCTATGAAGCACTCAACAGAAACACTGAAAGCATCTGAGATGGTTGTGTTGCCTTGGAGAAGTGTGTTAGAAGATTATTCTTTTGAGAAGAATATGCAGCTGAGTTTAAATTAATAAATAGTATAGTCAGACAAAGGACAGAAATAAAACTATCAAGGCAAAGACTAGCAAATGAGATGAAGCACAATCAAAGAACTGGGAGATATTTAATAGTGCATTGTTTATTCTGGGCAGTGGAAATCCAGTAAACTATAGAGATAAGCAAAAGCCAAATCTTAACAGCATGTTGAGGGGTTTTATTTCTATTCTACGGAAGATGTGCAGATGTATCACACGCCAAGAGTTGGTCACTAAGTCAGTCTGTTACAAAAGCACTTCATTACTGCCATGTAGAGAAGAGATGAGAGGGAAATGGAAAGGGGAAATTTAAAGTTTAATAGAATAATTAAAAATTCACTTAATAATTAGAAGATTAAAAAAGACAAAGAAAGAAAATGAGAAAGGAAAAGTGAAAGACTGACCAAGATGGTTCAACCTCCAAGAAGAGTTCAAGAATAAAGGACAAATAAGAGAAGAGAAATAACACAGAATTGAAGACAATGAGTTTCTGGATTAAATGACATCACCTTGTATACAGCAGACTAACTTAAGGAAAACAGACCCACATCCAGTTGCCTTATAATAAAATTTCAGGACATCAAGAATTAAGAAAAAAAAAACCTATAAGCTTTTAAAGAAAACATAAGTCACATCAAAAAGGAATTACGAGTGAGATTACTGGAAGCTAGAATACAGCACAAATATGTCTTCAAAATTCTAAAAATAAAATTCAAAACTTACAATCCTAGCCAAACCATCAGGAGTATAATAGTAGAATTGAGATATTTTCAGACCTGTCAACTCTGAAAAAAATTACCAGCCATGCTTCTTTTTCTAGGAAGCTTCTAGTGTCACACTCCAAGGCATTAATTTATAAAGAAGGAATATGTAGGAATTTATGCAATATGGAAGATGTGAAGAGAGCTCCCAGAATGATGGTGAAGAGAAGACTTAGTAAGATGGCTGATATAGCAGGCCTAATTAATAGCCTATGCAAGTTAAGGCAGGAGAAAAGAGAAAATACACACACACACACACACACACACACACACACACACACACATACACACACGCACCCCAAGCCGAGAGATTATATTGGAATATTCTGTGAGAATATTTATAGTTCTTCTCTGAAAATTGTTGAAGCTGAGTAAGCGAGAGTTACATAGAACAAACTATAAAGAAAAACAAAACATGGACAACTGTCGTCTGGAGAGTATAAACATGTGCAAAACAGGATGAGACGTCTCATGCTTGTAATCCCAGCCCTTTGGGAGGTTGAAGCAGGAGGATCACTTGAGCCCAGAAGTCCGAGACCAATCTGGGAAACATAGGGAAATTCTGTATCTACAGATCATTTAAAAATTAGCTGGGTGTGGTGGTGTGTATCTGTGGTCTCAGCTACTCAGGAGGTTGAGGTTGGAGGATCAGTTGGGCCTAGGGGATTGAGGCTGCAGTGAGCCATGTTCATGCCACTGCACTCCAGCCTGGGTGACAGAACAAGACTCTGTCTCAAAAAAAAAAAAAAGGAAAGCAGAACAAAGCATAATCTTAAAGCACTGGGTAGCTCGGCTATCAGCAAATTATGCCTAGTCATAAAAATGTGGGTACTGACTATTCATTTAACCAACAATCTTGGGAACAGGAGGGAAGGAGAGAAAAGGCATGCCTGTTGAGGAATGAGTGCCAGAGTTAATTCCTTGTCAGCTCTAGAAGAAAGTGGAAATACAATGCATAAAGTTAAAAAAAAGATAGACATAGAAGCATTTTCTTTAGAAATATAAAGATCAATACCATTAGAAACAGCTAAAGTGGCTGCATCTGTTGAGTAGGAATTAAAGGTGAGGACAAGCGGGGCAAGAAACAGCTGTTTTTCATTATAATCTTTTAGTACTATTCAACTTTTAAAAACTTTTTATTGTGAATTATAACATACACACAGAAAGCTGCATAAAACACATTTGGACAGTTTAACAATATAATAAATGTCTGTGCAACCACCACCCAGGTCAAAAAGTAGAACATTGCCAGCCCCTGAAAGCACCCTCAACCCCTAAACCATCTACTCTCTCTGAGCAAAACCTCCTCCCAAACTTTAAAGCTGATATTAATATGACTTCTGTAATAATAATTTTTGCATTTATTTATATTTTTATCACTTACGTATGCATCCCTCAATGATATAGGTTAGCTTTTTGTGGTTTTGACTATGAATTTTTGAGTGTGCATAGAGTTTACTTCAATAAAATTTAAAATTTTTAATGCAATATTTTGCTCCTGTGAGTACGAGAACCACCTCCACTATAAAGAATTACTGAGTACACTGGCTTCCCCACATTGATATTTTCATATGAAAAAGGTATTATTACTCATTTCTCCCAGACGCTTGTAAATGTACCTTTACCTTGGAACTGTAAGAAATGGCCACGGATCTACACAAGGAGTATTTATATTTCCATAGCATTAATGACCAAGGCATGTTTTTAATATTGTATATGTAAAGCTGTGCTAAAATACAGTTTTAACAATAATTTCAATGAGCCATACATCATTAAAAGGAAAAGAAGACTCTATGACTTGAAGAAAGAATAATGATGAAGACATAGTGCTAAATGACGAGTTAATGAGTGCAGCAAAACAACATGGCACATGGATACATATGTAACAAACCTGCACATTGTGCACATGTACCCTAAAACCTAAAGTATAATAATAATTAAAAAAAAGAATAGCATTTAATATTTAGGTCCATACCACAAATCTGGTATTTTAAAACAGTGGTTTCCTCCTAGAGCAAGTATCAGAGTTGACTTTGTCCATTTGAAAGCAACTCCCGTACATGCCATCCTCTTCACCATAGAAAGTAAATTAGAATGTCAGATATGGAGAAGTGGTAATAAGCATAGATATTCTAACAAACAAATAATAGATAATATCCACAGCAATATCAACAGACTTTTCAGCCCATCTTATTCTAATGTATTCATTCCTCATCTTAATATACTATCCCAGAGCAGAAGTGTGTTATTGATTTGGCGGGGGAAGGACACTCCCAACATCTTGCTCTACCCCTGGCTTCTTTTCCTATCTTTTTCTGACTTGCTGAATGCCTCAACTGTGTAAACTGAAAGTTTCTCATTTCAGACGTGGTAGAATCTACTCACTCCATTTCCAACTCTGGCCCTCTTACCTGCGTTGGGCTTCAGTGGCTTAGTGTTATAAGGTGAACCACTTCGTTGCTACTACTTCTCCACCTAACCAAAATGTGTTCATTGGAACGTATTCCGGACTGTGGAACAAAATGTAACAGGACATAGTCCTGCCATTAGTGGAGGCCAGAGATGGAGAGAAAGAGCCAGCTTGGCTGCGTCGAGAGTGAGTCCTCTTACTGTGGCTAGGGAGGAGCTTTGTCTCGCGGTCAGAGCACAGGCTGGGAGCCATGACTCATGGAGTCAGTTCCTGACTCCCCTCTGACTCACTTCATGACGTTGAACGAGTCCCTCTACCTTTCTGGGTCTCACTGGCCCCATGTTGTCTAGTTCTGGTCTTCCTGAGATCGCAGACATTTGTATTAATTTGCAATTGTGCTAAATACAGTTTTAACAATAATTTCAATGAGCCATATGTCATTAAAAGGAAAAGAAGATTCTATGACTTGAAGAAAGAATAAAGATGAAGACAGGTCACTTGATAAGAAAAAAAAAAATAGCATTTAATATTTAGGTCCATACCACAAATCTGGTATTTTAAAACAGTGGTTTCCTCCTAGAGCAAGTATCAGAGTTGACTTTGTTCATTTGAAAGCAATTCCTGTAAATACCATCCTCTTCACCACAGAGAGTAAATTAGAATGTCAGACAATTGTATTAAATTAAACCCTTCAGGAGAGCCATTTCAGAAGAAATATTGGTTCTGAGACTCAAGGGAGTTATTTGAGTCAGGGTGTGGAAATAGAGATACTAAGTGACTACTAACCTGTGTGTGTTTGCTAGTTTTTCTTTTTTCTTTTTGAGGTCTACCTAATTTACTTCCACCGGTCAGTGCTGCTTAAGGCTACTTGGTGACTTTCACTTAAGGCACATTGTTGATCAAGTTGTGCCTGCAGGCTGGCCAGATACCTCCGTGACCATCTCATTGCCTATCAAAAAAGGATCAAGCTGAAATTCAAGGCCTTCCACACTTAGATCCTAATCGACTTTCCCTGTTTTATATCGTCTACTCTTTTATGTGTATTTTATGACTTAGATGAGCTGATCTCTTAGCTATTTTTCAAATAAGTAGTATGCCCTGAAAGCAAAGACTTTGTTTTATTTGACCTCATAGTCTGGGATTCAACACAATACTTTGTGGATTGTCATTGGTTAATAGATGTTGGGTAAATGAGTAAATGAATGCACAAGTGAATAAATGGATGGATTCGGTTTCCTCCACCTCAAATGTCTTTAAAATATAAATACTACCTGTGTTTTATGGCCCATCTCAAATGACACATCCTCTACAAAGCCGTCCTTGACTCTCCTGTGGGAAATGGCTTTCCCTCCTTTTTTACACCACTTTATCTGCTCTGGTGACATAATGCCATATATTGAATTTACTTTTATATATCATAGCACCCATACCAGAGTCCCTTTAAGGGAGAGAACAAAATGTTTTTAATGTTGTGCTTTCACTAGTAGCATTTTAATAATTATAGCCATATACTGCATAATGGTATTGTGGCCAACCACAGACTGTATATATGACAGTGTTTCCATAAGATAATTAAACTGAAAAATCTCTTTTGCCTAGTGACATTGTAGCCATCCTAAGGTCCTAGTGGCAATGCATTGCTCATGTATTTGTAGTGATGCTGGTGTAAACAGACCCATTGTGCTGCCAGTCGTGCAAAAGTATAGCACATACAGTTATATGCAATATATATGCAATGCTGGTGTAAACAGACCCATTGTGCTGCCAGTCGTGCAAAAGTATAGCACATACAGTTATATGCAATATATATGCAATGCTGGTGTAAACAGACCCACTGTGCTGCCAGTCGTGCAAAAGTATAGCACATACAGTTATATGCAATATATATGCAATGCTGGTGTAAACAGACCCACTGTGCTGCCAGTCGTGCAAAAGTATAGCACATACAGTTATATGCAATATATATGCAATGCTGGTGTAAACAGACCCACTGTGCTGCCAGTCGTGCAAAAGTATAGCACATACAGTTATATGCAATACATCATACTTGACAATGATAATAAATGACTATTGTATTAGTCTGTTCTCACGCTGCTAATGAAGACATATGGGAGACTGGCTAATTTATATAGGAAAGAAGTTTAATGGACTCAGTTCCACATGGCTGGGGAGGCCTCACAATCATGGCGGAAGGCAAAGAGGAGCGAAGTCACATCTTACATGGTGGCAGGCAAGAGCACGTGTCCAGGGAAACTCCCCTTTATAAAACCATCAGATCTCATGAGACTTATTCACTATCATGAGAACAGCATGGGAAAGACCTGCCCCCATGATTCAATTGCCTTTCACCGGGTCCCTTCCATGACATGTGGGGATTATGGAATCTACAATTCAAGATGAGATTTGCCGTGGGCGGGGGACAGAGCCAAACCATAGCAACTATGTTATTGATTTATGTATTTACTATGCTATACTTTTTATTGTTATTTTAAGATCTACTCCTTCTACTTATAAACAAATAATATTAACTGTAAAATAGCCTCAGGTAGGTTCTTCTGGATGTATTCCAGAAGAAGGCATCGTTATCATAGATGACAGCTCCTTGTGTGCTCTTGCCCCTGAAGACCCTCTAGTGGGACAAGATCCAGAGGTGGAAGACAGTGATGATCCTGACCCTGTGTAGGACTAGGTTGATATGTAGATTTGTGTGTTAGTTTTTAGTTTAAAAATTTAAAAAATTAAATATTAAAAACTTATAGAATAAGGACATAAAGAAAGAAAATATTTTTGATCACTGTGCAGTATATTTGTGTTTTAAACTAAGGGTTTATAAAAGGGTCAAAAAGTTTTTTTAAAAAGTACAAGTTTATAAAGCAAAAAAGTTACAGCAAGCAAGTTAAAGTTAAAGCAAAAAAAAAAAGTTAAAGCAAAAAAGTTACAGTAAGCAAGTTAATTTATTATTGAAGAAAAGTTTGTATATAAATTTAGTATAGCTTACAGTGTATGGCATTTATAAAGTCTACAGTAGTGCACAGAAATGCCCTAGGCCTTCAAATTCACTTACCATTCACTCACCAACTCACCCAGGGCAACCTCCAGCCCTGCAAGCTCCATTCATGACAAATGCCTTATACAAGTGTACTATTTTTTTATCTTTTATACAATAGTTTTACTGTACCTGTTCTATGTTTAGATACACAAATATTTATCATCGTGTTACAATTACCTGTAGTATTCAGTAGAGTAACATGCTGTGCAGATTTGTAGCCTAGAAGCCATAAGCTGTACCATATAGCCTAGGTGTGTAGTAGGCTACACCATGTAGGCTTATGTAAACTCTAATGTTCACACAATAACAAAATTGCCTAACAACACGTTTCTCATAATGTTTCTCTGTTGTTAGTCACATATGACTGTATTCTTTGAATCAAGCATGTGTGTGTGTGTGTGAACACTTATGCCTTGAAAGTCCCATACTCCTCCCTTTGCTTTTTCGCAATTATTCTTCATCTCTTGATATCAGTTGTAATTTGGGAGCTCTGAGATGTAAAGTCAAGGGTTTCTACTCTGTCAAAGAAGGAAATAGGCCCAGAGCTCTAGCCTTTAGACACGAGATTTCTTTGGGTCAAAAGTTTTGGGATGAAGAAATTTAATTTAAATGTATTACTGAAAACACAATGCACTTTTGGCATCTTAAACTGGCTGGTGTTTGTTTTCTTGGAAGTCATTAAGAAATTTACATTTTTTCACTGGTTTTCATTCTTTTGATGTATCCATTTGCTACATCTTAGGGCCTAAATTTTCCTAACTAAATTAGTAGTAAAAATCATAGACTCAAAAGAGGCCTTAGAGATTACACACCCTGATCCTTTCATATAACAGAGGAGGAAATTGAGATTCTGGGATAGAATTGGCTTGCTCCAAACAATGTAAAGTGAATGAGAAAAACTCAGCTAACAATCTCATTCTTCTGGACAAGAAAGCAAGACAAACCACAAGACTCGTCAGCTGCTTTCTTACTCATGATGTGCCCTTGATCTTCGGTGTTTTCTTTTCTATTTTCTCAATTTGAGGGATTAAAAATTAGTCTTTTGGTTTTAGCAGTGCTCCTGTGGGGGTCTAAAGCCTATGGTCCTAATGCTTCTCATATCCATTAGAAAAACACTGTCAGATGGAGTCAGTGAGCATATTCCAGCTCTAGTTGAAAAGCTGGGCAATAAATGAGAAAAGCAACAGTATGAGTTTTGACTTTCTTGGAAGGCTCATGGTATCTCGGGCCAGATTTGCATCCTTCGTAACTCCACAAGGGAACTCCCAGAAGACATATATTTTCTTTTCTTGACAAATGTCTCAAATTAAAGAGCAACAAAGGAAAATGGCTGAAGCACCAAGGGTGTGATATTTTTAAGAGATTTAACTCGGTCTTTGGCTCTTCTGAGCTAAACAGGTCACAGTTCTCTATTGGGAGAACATTTGTCGATCAATTTGTATAACAGTAGGGCTCCAAGGGCACTGCTAACGGGGTCATCTATTTATCTGAGGTTTAGTGATGAAATAGATGGATTTTCTCTCCACCCTAATTCATTTTTTAAAAAACGTTTCCACTATCTTTTACTGTTCCCCATGGTAGATGATCCTCTTAAGGGAAGCTCAGTGGAGAAGGTCAAACTCCTAGCATTGATGTATGTTCACATTACTCATGTCCAGGAAAGATAAAGAATCTTGTAGGCAATTCATAGAGCAGAGTGAAGACAATTAAGTGGATGAAATGGCATGCTTATTAGCCCTCAAGGCTATGACATTGGAAAAGAGCTCCTTTTTTTTCTCTCCAGAATAAGATGCATTAATATTCTCACTCACTGCTATAATATACTGTTATTCGAATAGAAGTTACTACATCTAAAATGCTAAAGTTCTTTAGAGGCACTGTTTCCACAGAGTCTTTTTGTCTACATGAGCAAGAATGGTGATATATTTCATTTAAGGTTACATTATATTTTTATTGCTACTTTTCTGCAAGTGCTGAAAGGATGCTGAATCTGAATGCAAACATGTTGTGTTGAATATAAATTCTAATAATCTTAGAAAGGTGTTGAGAGGACTAGTGCAGGGATTTAAAATCTGATGAATGATAATGTGACTGATCTGATATCAAAGATTACAAGTGAAGTATTTAAAAACGAAAAAAAGGTGTCCTTTTCTTCAGGACTTTTTTTTTTTAACTACCAAGAGACTTTACTCATTTGCCTTGATTTATTCAGTATATATAATGAGGGTCCACTACCTTCTTTGTGGTTTTTTAGTTCAGTGTTTATTTCTCATTCCCAAGTCCGTATCATTCTAGTTAAGAGAGTCTAATTAAAATGAGGCTAGTATTGATCTTTTCATTTTCAATATTTCTTCATATAATAAGTACCACTAGTTCAGCTCTCTGCCTCTCACATATTTACCCACCTTCCAAAATACCAAAAGTGATGCAAATTAGTCAGTATACAAAAATAATCATAGCAAACCTTTATAGCATTATATGGCAGACATGAGTAAAAATATTTTCCACCATGAACCCCAAAATTCTTAGTTCTATAACCCCATTCTATTGTGAGCCTCTTCCTATGACTGGCAAAAATGAAGCCAAGTAATTTGGTAAAAATAATGGGACATGGACAGGTTAAAAGTTTGCCCAAAAGCAAAGAAATAATCAGTGAAAGTGCTAGGATTTGAACCCAGACCTTTGATCTCCACAATCTATTCCCCTAACCCTACAGTCTGCTGCCTCTCATGAAGAATCAACTTCTTGGTGATAACAGAGTTCAGATACTTCATTACACTTTCCTAAGTATATTAGAAATAATAATCACTGGATTATTATAAGAAATTTAAAAGATTACATTAGTAACAACATGATATACTGAACAGGATAGACCCAAAGTATTTCTAAAATTTATTTTTGATAACGCTTTTTCACATTTGGTTGAAAGATGCTTTATCAAGCTGGAAAAATGCCTAATCATGGGCAATTTATAAGCTGGAAAAGGAAAGTCTAATTATCCAGTAATATATTACTGACAAGATATAACATGATACACATGCATAAGATATAGTGATAATATTCTCTAATAACTCTTCATGTGTTATTATTATTGTTTTCTCAAGGCAATCATGTATATATCTTTTAATAATTACAAGTCCAATTATTGTTGTTTTCTCAAAAATAGTCATGTCTATAATGCATGCTTTCTAAGAATCTAGACCATTCTACTTTTAGAAAAAGGGGAATTGAAGAAACAGTAGTTTGGAACATATCCTATGCTATCTTCTATAAAGTGAAAGCTTAAAATGTTCTACTATTTTAAATGATAATAAATCAACCCAGATTGAGACCACTATTTGTTATATTTGGAATTAATAATAATAAAACTAAATATTACCTTCTGCAATATTCAGAGTGGAATGTAATGGAAATAAAATGATCCTGCGAAGTTTGATTTTTCTACTTTGTACATTGTCATATTTTTGGAATGGAGATCTCTGTAAGATTACATTACTTGAAAAGTTGAAATAACTGCATTCAAGTGTAAATCAGACTATTTTTCCTGGAGCTAATATCACCTCTGCGGCCTAGTTTTACCTCTGCAGCCTTTTAAAAAATGCACTCAGGCACAGTCTGCTTAAATTAAAGAAAGAAAAAGGAATTTTTTCCTTCTGCCTAAATTTGAAAACAGGCTTACTTGCAATAAGAAAGAAGGGACTTTTACACATTAGTAATGTCCTTCAAAATAGCGGGAAATTGTCAACATAAAGAAGAAAACTGGAAAAAAAAGTGAGGGGAAGTTGTTTTTACATCAACCACATTCTTCAGTTTAAACAAAAATACAGTAGAGTTTTTAACCAATGAACAGCTATCTTTCTTCCCAATATACTTTATGAATTAAATAATAAATTTATTTGTTTCTCCATTTCAGTATTTCATGGGAACCTTTTAAAAACTAAACATGCATCACCACTGTTGAAGGAAACCCTTAACTCCCTCTGGTGTTCTGCAGTCCCCATGTAACAGAAGGCATTTATTTTGTAATTTACTGAGACACTGCAGTCTGCAAAACTGGACCAAAAGACGGACCTCAAGCTGCAGTCACTGCTGAGCTCCTGAAACAACATACCTGAGCTATATTTGGAAATTTCTGTGTAGACAAAACAACATGTTCTTGGAGGGGAGGGTGTAATGAGGAGTGCAGGAGGCATTATCTGGTTTCACAGTCTATCGTGATCAGATCAACCGAATAATTGCCCATTATTTTCTTTGTAGCCTAGAGCCCAAGGCCGATGTATTTACTTTCAAAGTGAAATGAAGAATTGAGGATAAGTCAGCTCCCCAGTGACTTTGTTCCTCATCCGTCTCCATTCCAACATTTTTTTAACTTCCCAAATTGCAGTAACCTTAATGAGAGAGCTAGGCCTGAGCACAAAATTGAATTTCTTGACTTCATTTGTGATATAATTAGGAGTGGCTCTGTACTCTTTAAGCAAGGCATTATAATGGCATACAGCCAGTGTGTGTGTGTGTGTGTGTGTGTGTGTGTGCGTGTGTGTAGGGATGTGGGTATTTGCATTCTATGTGCACAGGCATACATGGCAAGGTGGTGGTGGAAGTCAACGTCTTGGAATGGGAAACTCTAACAGCCGGAATGATAGCAGCAATAACTTTGGTGTGAAACAAATCATTTTAATGTGTGTCATGTCAGATAAATGTGGTAAATTTTAGATTTATTTAAAGTAATTTCTGGGACTTCCATCTTAAACATTCCTCAAATGTATGTGTTTTTGTTCATCCCTCCAACTTCCAAAATTCTAGAACAGGTCCCAACATCAGTAACTTTCACAAATGGGACCATCTCCAACCTGGTTTATAGCTTCTTTTATGGCTTCCCCTATGCAATCCATCTTCCACAGTGCCATCTGAGGGTTCTCCTCAAATAAAACTCTGGTCAAGTCTTTCTCCTGCTTGAAAATCCTACAGAGGCATCCTATCATCAACAGGCAATTCCCAAGATTCTGTGACCTGGCCTCTACTCACTTTCCCACCTTCGCTTTGCTCACTACTTTATGAGGACAAATCACTGGTAAATTGCCCAGATATGTACCCTGGTCTATTCCCTTCTTCATTCCATGTGATGTTTGCCCTCCTTTTCAAGTTCTCTGTAATCCAACACCCTATCAGTGCCTCCATTCTTAGCCTTTCCATTGAAACTGAGCTTGTTCTCCAGCTCCTGTAGAGAATGTTTTCTGACTCTGGAGCTGTCACTCATCTGTGCTTCCGCAGGGCACTATCTGTATTTATCACAGCATCAAACATATTAGATTGAAGTCAACAAGTATATACACCATGAGTATATATGTATCTATAATATATACCATGTTTATATTCAAATATGTGTATAAGCATATATGTTGAGTGAAATAAATCATATACAGTATGTGTCTGTACCTATATATTTTATATATGTATATACACTTATATGTAACATATATATAGTACACCATGTTTATATACATATATGTGTAAATGTATTTGTACATACAAATATATACATATATCTTATGTATATACATATACATATCATTCATATATATGTAACATACATACACACACACACATACACATATATGTAGCCCTCATTTCTGGGACCTTTCCCTGGGACTAGTGGTATATCAAAGGCATGGCATAAATTTTGTAAAGAAGTTTCTGTACCATTGACAGCTCCACTAACTCTTTGACACTTGCTGGATAATTCTTCAGCTTAATGAGCCCTCTATGTCAGATATCCCTGCAGGGACCACTTAACGTTTACTTTTGCTCTAGGCTAAAAACAGTATGTTTGAAGAAAAACAATAACATGACTTTCCCCTTGAAATTTTTATTTGGTTAAATTTTATAGTTTCCAGACTGTTTTGAATGACTGAAACAGCGACTAAATAAGTGTACCTTTTTGTATAAAATTTAGGGTGATTATAACAGATTCTACAGTCACGGGGAACTATATATGTTGGGCTAAAAGTAGAATAGAAGCTAACATTCACAGCAGGAAGAACAATTATCAAATTCATGAGTCAGTTTAACTACAGTTGAAATACATGTCTCTTAAGACTGTCTTTTCCAGAAAGAAATTGTTATGATTTTGATTCTAATTGACTCTTGAAGGATGATCATTTATTATTTTAAGTAAGACCTTATGTCTTGAAGGTAGTTTAGGACATAAAAATGCTGACTTAGTCTAGTTCCCTGCTGTGAAAGACAAAATTAGTGAAATTCAAATGTGAGATCACCATTTTATCCTAAGCACAATAACTTAGATGAAAGCAAAGAGATAAAATTAATCTTGGCAGCATAATAATAAGTAAAACCTTGTTAACGAATTGACTTCCTTTCTCCAGCTGCTGATGTGAGCTTCAATATAGCCTACAATCATATATGTGCATCTTATCTGGAACTTTAGTAGTGTGGTTTATTCAATAAATATTTACTGAATATCTGCTAGACTTTCTATTAGGTTTTTAGGATATAGATGTGGAAGAGGAAAACTAGGACTTCGAGGATTTCATATTTTAGTGGGAAAGGAAAATGGTGCACTCAATAATTAAAATGCAGTGATATCAATGATAACTTTATAAAATGTAGTATGAAAAAGCAGATTAGAAAAATCAGATTCAGCATAAGAGCACCAGGAAGGGGCTCTGGAAAAGATCCTTGTACATTTGAATCTAGTTAACTTGTAGAAATGAATATTTTATATATGTATATACACTTATATGTAACATGTAACATATATACAGTACAGCATGTTTATATACATATATGTGTAAATGTATTTGTACATACAAATATATACATATATCTTATGTATATACATAGACATATCATTCATGTATATATAACATACACACACACATATATGTAGCTTATATTTCTGGGACTCATGCAGAGAATATGGGAAGAGGTTCCAGAAAGAGACAATGCAAGCCCCAAATGTTGAGAAACCCCTTAGAATATGGCACATTCAAGAAATGTCAGTCATGCAGAGAACATGAGAAGAGGTTCCAGGAAGCGACAAAGCAAGACTAAAATGTGGAGAGACCCCCTTAGAATATGACACATTCAAGAAATGTCAACTGTATAGCTAGAATATTGGATGTTTTGTAAGATAAGAGGAGTAGATGAAGTCGTAGAAATAGGCGGATGTTAAATGATAGATGCAACGTTATACCGAGTAGTTTTGACACGATTGTGTCTAGGGAACAACAGAAGTATTGCATGTGGTAAAAATAATAGCATTATATTTATATTTCTTAACAGTAGTTTGGTGTGATAATCGAATTTACATTAGCAAAAAGAGGCAATTGCATTATTCTGGAGAAGAAATAATGAGGACAATAAAATATTAATATAGAGAAGGGACTAGATACGGGAGTCATCTAAAAGTAGATACTCACACTACTTCTGTGTGTTTGTGTGTGTGTATGTGTTTGTGTGTGTTTGCTTGTGTTTGTGTGTAGGGATGTGAGCATTTGCATTGTATGTGCACGGGCATGCATGGTAGGGTGGTGGTGGAAGTCAACATCTTGGAATGAGAAATTCTAACAGCCTGAATGATAGCAGCGTGTTGGGTGTGAAACAAATCATGTTACTGTGTTTCATGTCAGATAAATGTTGTAAAATTTAGATTTTATTTAAAGTAATTTCTCAGACATCCATCTCAAACATTTCTCAAATGTGTGTGTTTCTCTTTATTCCAACTTCCAAAATTCTAGAACAGGTCCCAACATCAGTAACTTCCACAAGTGGGACCATCTCAAACCTGGTTTATAACTTCTTTTATAGCTTCCCCCATGCAATCCATCTTCCACAATGCCATCTGAGTGTTCTCCTCAAACAAAACTCTGGCCATGTCTTTCTCCTGCTTGAAAACCCTACAGGGGCATCCTATCATCCACAGGAAAAACCCAAGACTCTGTGGCCTGAGAGCCTCATGGTATATGAAGTGATAATGAAGAAGAAATTGTCCCAGATTTCTGGCTTAGGAGATTTTCTGTATGTTAATGCCGTTTCCACAAGATTAGGAATAAAAGGAATCAGATGTAAAGAGGCAGGAGAAGTAAGAGTGACTGAATTGTAGACATTTTGAGGTTCAGTTACTTTGGGGACTTTCAGTTGACCAAGTTGGTAGAAAGAATAGATACAGTAGCTTAAAGTTTGGGACAAGAGTATGGGCATATCAGTACTAGTTGAAGTCATGGATGTGGGAATCACTCTAGAAAGACATGTAGAATAAAGCATTCTACTTTAACCGTGTGGGACAATGGAGAAAAAGTACAAAATTCTCACCTTCTGCAAAGGGCTTATGTTGGTTTGTTCTTACACTATAAAGATACTACCCGAGACTGGGTAATTTATAAAGGAAAGAGGTTTAATTGGCTCACAGTTCCACATGGCTGGGGAGGCCTCAGGAAACTTAACAACCATGATGAAAGGCAAAGAGGAAGCAAGGCACTTTCTTCACATGGCAGCAGGAGTGAGAAGAGTGCAAGCACAGAAAGCTTCCACTTTTAAAACCATCAGATCTCATGAGACTCACTCACTATGATGAGAACAGCATAGGGGAAACTGCTCCCCATAATCCAATCACCTTCCATCAGATTCCTCCCTTGATACATGGGAATGACAATTCATGATGAGATTTGGGTAGGGACGCAAAGTCTAACCATATCAGGGCTCAAGTGCCAAAGGAAAAACATCATTGACTTAAACAAATAAGTCATTGTTAAATTGAAAATAGTATTTTAACACGCTTGTTGTGGATGAACCCAAGATTAAGAGGTTGTATAGTCCACTCTCATGTTGCTAATAAAGACATAACTGGGACTGGGTAACTTATGAAAGGAAGAGGTTTAATGGACTCCCAGTTTCACATGGCTGGGGAGGCCTCACATTCGTGGCAGAAGGTGAAGAAAGAGCAAAGGCACATCTTACATGGAGGCAGGCAAGAGAGCATGTGCAGGGGAACTCCCCTTTATAAAACCATCAGATCTTGTGAGACTTATTCACTATCACGAGAATAGCACGGGAAAAACCTGCCTCCATCATTCAATTACCTCCCCCGGGTCCCTCCTATGACACCTGGGGATTATTATAATTCAAGGTGAGATTTGGGTGGGGACACAGAGCTAAACCATATCAGAGATTGAGAAGAGAATTGGAGGTGACAAATTGGCAACAAGTGAGGAAAATTCTGTCAGGATGCTTTGATATGAGGAGAATGAGATTAGAGGGTCAACAAGTTTTGATGCTTTGTAATGACATGATTATATGGCAGTGGGATGAGCCTACAGAAAAACAGAGGATCTATAGACCAGGTTGTGAAGGGGCATCATACTTGAAAAGGAGGAGAACTTTACTCTTATCTGCTGTAAAGTGGAAAGTGGAGATTCCAATATGTTTTTAATTAGAGGTGGGTATAATTTGAGGTTGTTCTCATCATCTGTCTTCTACTTCTTCAGCAAAATAGGAAGAGAAATCATTTGCTAATATAAGGGTAAATGGTGAGACAAGTGAACTGAAAGAGATGTGGATTATCTGGGGAAATAAATTGCTGAGCAACGTGGGTTGGCTAGTAGCACAACTGAAGCTTCAAACTCCTGCCTTATTGTTCAGCCCTCCTCTTGGACTTCCTCCTTTCTCTATTTCTCTGCTTGTGCTTTGTTCCTCTTAAAGGCAAAGAAAAAGAAAAACAGAAAACATATAGCAAAAAATAAATAACTCCTTCCATTTCCTCATGTAGAACAAATTAGCCTTTCCAAGATGTTGGACCATGGCCAGCACATGCAGTGACCTGCCTAGAGCTTTGAAATACATGAAATTATGTCTTTTCTTACTAAGTTCTTAAGCACTTCTTTGGTTCATTTGGATATTGATAAAGATAAAATTTATAAATATTTTTTCCAGTTAAATTTATATAAGAAGTTCTTTTAAATAAGATGTTAATCCCTTCCTGATGCTATCATTATTATCTTTCATTTTATACAAAAATCCATGGAAACATTATCCAAAATTTGTATATGTGAAATATACTTTTAGTTTCAATTGTTAGAAACCACGAAATGGAGATATTTTTACATTGATTTATCATGTCTTAACAGATGAGCAAACTGAGGTTCAATATCTAAAGCCAGTTCCCATTCTGATTTTATTTCTGAACTAATTTATTTTATTTGGTTAGTGACAGAATCTCACTCTGTCATCCAGGCTGGCGTGAGTACAGTGGCACGAACATGGCTCACTGCAGCCTAGAACCCCTGGGCACAAATAATCCTCCCACCTCAGCCTCTCAAGTAGCTGGAACTACAGGTACCTGCCACCACACCTGGCTAATTTTATATTTTTTATTTATTAATTTTTTTTAGTAGAGACAAGATGATGCAATGTTGCCCCAGCTGGTCTTGAACTCCTGAGCTCAAGCTAGGCTCCTGACTCAGTCTCCTGAAGTGCTGAGATTTCAAGTATGAGCCACTGCACCTGGCCTAATTTGTTTTATAGATTTTTCTTAAATATATTCTAATTCTGAAAATACAGTGAATTTATTATTATAATATGTCATACTATATATGTCTACAGTATTTGTATCATAATAAATTTTATTTAGATATTATGGACAATGAAACTAAACCATAAAAGATTGCCTGCAGCCAGGAAGGTGAAGGGGGTGATAAATTGGGGAAAGAGGAGTTAGAAGCAATACGGAGGCTTTGACTTTAAAACAAAAGTTTTATATCTTGAAACATATTTAACCTTAAGAAGAACCTGTTCACATTACAAGTACGCTACTGTGAATATCTTTTTTTTTTTTTTCGAGATGGAGTCTTGCTCTGTCGCCCAGGCTGGAGTACAGTGGCACGATCTCAGCTCACTGCAACCTCTGCCTCCTGGATTCAAGCAATTCTCCTGCCTCAGCCTCCCAAGTAGCTAGGATTACAGGTGTGTGCCACCATGTCCGGCTAATTGTTTTTTTGTTTTTGTATTTTTAGTAGAGACGTGGTTTCACTGTGTTAGCCAGGGTGGTCTCAATCTCCTGACCTCGTGACCCACCCGCCTCGGCCTCCCAAAGTGCTGAAATTACAGGCGTGAGCCACCATGCCCAGCCTGCAAATACCTTTTAAAGTAGATAATTTTGTTTATCTGTGATTTAAGTTTATGTTTCAACATGTTACTCAGAGCAGGTTATAACTTTATGACAAACCCGAAGGTCAGTCGTGACTATTTATTTTACTACTTTTCAAGTGCAAGGCAACCTCAAATATTAAGGCAAAAATAATGTGAAGATAGACAACATTGTTAATGTTGGCTCTTCTTCTTTTGAACTCCTGAGTCAGCTTTTATCAGGATCTCAAGATTGAAATGAAATTCCAAACTCTTCCTTCCTTTTTTCCTCAACTTCCCAAAAGAGAGAAATAATAGACGCCTTTGGTGAATCGCTTGCCAGCTCTACCTAGCAAATATAACTATAGTGTAACATTAACTTTTTTCCTCCATAAATTACCCTTAAAGTATGCATACATTTGGTTGGCCATTTACATCCAAGAAACACCTTCTGTAGAACGGTTCATTTCAGCAAAGCTGCCAAGCTGGGGAAATAGAGGTATTATTCAAAGGCTTCAGGCCTCATGCACTGTCCTTTCACTATACTAACAGGAGAAAGCACAGCCTTGAAGAGGCAGATAAAGAAATTCAGAAGATCCAGAGACCGAGTTCACTGACCACATAGAAGCACCAAAACTTTCAGGAACCAAAAGCATAAGCCAATGAGAAAGTATTGAGAAATAATGGTTAAGGGAATTGGAGATGTATCAAAGCCAATGCATTTTTTTTTTCTATATTTCACCATCAGCGTAAGAATTACGAAACCTGGCCTTAAATTATGCCTCTAAATATTTATGTGGCCCTAGCTACTTGGCTTCTTTGTGTCCCATTTTCCTTATTGCTAAAATGAAGAAATTCTATAAAATGACTTCTAGTTATCTTCAATCTTTACTATTTAGAAGACATACATTCTTAAATATAAGTCCAAGCTTATTTTTAAATATGAGTGAAAATGTTTCTAGTGATATGTATAAAAGCTACACACTAAATATTATTTGAGGAGTTTCTAAAGACACCTCAGTAATGTGCATTGGGAGAAAAAACCCGCCATTTTAAGAAAGTAAAAAAATAATAACAATTAAGGAAGTGCTTCTGATTTTAAATTAACCATAAACAAGGTAAGACTTCACTTAATAAATAAAAAGGGAAGCTGTTCAGATTCTTCATTCAGCGTTCTTTTCACTTTATTACTTTAATTACATTTTACTACTTATAATCTGATTTATGGCTCTACTCAGCTGTTTATTTATTAATGCAAGAACTCAGCATTCCTCAGGGAATAGACATATCTTTTGAACCATGCCAATACATCTGACACCCAAATCATCCCACTGGCTGGATAAAATGTAAATTCTAAAATTATACATGGACCACAACCTGGAGATTTTCAAATTCTTTATCCACAGGTTACCTTTAGTTCTAGGTTCTTCCTCCTAGAGGATAGTAAATGCCATTATCAATACTAAATTGTGATTACATTTTCTTCCCATGACACATTAATACTGGTATTATAGTCAATGGGTAATGAATCTAGTACATTGGCATAAATGGACTTAATAGTTTCTATTTTATTTTATTTATTTTATTTTGAGATAAGATCTTGCTCGATTGCCCAGGCTGAAGTGCAGTGGCGTAATCATGACTCACTGCAGCCTCAACCTCTCAGGCTCAAGCAATCCTCCCTCTTCAGCCTCCTGAGTAGCTAGGATAACACTCATGAACCACCATGCCTGGCTAATTTTTTAATTTTTTTTTTGTAGAGATGGGGTCTCCCTATGTTACCCAAGCTGGTCTCAAACTCCTAGACTCAAAGGATCTTTTTGCCTTGGCTTTCCAAAATGCAAGAATTACAGGCATGAGCCACGCACCTGGCATAATAGTTTCTTTGTAGAAAACCTATGAAAATCATAAGCTGGTTTCTTACTTAAAACACAGGCCTTAAAGAATCAATCAGGTTATATAATTTAAATTTTCTTATTTAATAATAAATGTTCATGAAACAACCCAAAATTTGTTCAGCATGCATAAGAAAGCCCAAATTATTATTCCCATATCCACAGTTAGGAAGTAGAGTTATAGGTAGCATAAGTATTCTGAAAGATCCATTTTTTTCCTCCTACATGTGCAAATAATTGAGATTCTCGGACACCTCTTTCAACTGTCTGATATTTAGTGGAAGACTACATTTCATGGTGTTTCTGTGGAGGTGGTGTCTCTGTGTTTGTATTCATGTAGATCAGTCTACAGACGGTATGGATTGTCTTCAATTGCAGGTGATGTGAGTAAAAATGGCCATGAGGCCTTCACACCCCATCCACATCATGGAATGAGATTTCCAGCAAGATCTCTGAGTAAATTTCACCCATCATGCCTTGGATGTGGAGTTTTACAATTGGTCTCATCATTTCTTTCCTTCCAGTAACTGCTATATTCCATTTCCATCAGTCTATTCTTCCCATACTGAACAATATGAAAGTTTCTGATGATGTGTCAGCTACCCCCAAACAAATAACATCTGTGTGGCCCTCAGAACTCCACTGCCTGTCATCTCAATTGAACATGCAGTCTTGGAGTCACTTAGAAAAAATGTTTAGAGGGTGGGGCACAGTAGTTTACGCCGCCTGTAATCTCAGCACTTTGGGAGGCCGAGGCAGGTGGAGCACTTGAGGTCAGGAATTTGAGACCAGCCTGGGCAACATGGTGAAACCCCTGTCTCTACAAAAAAAAAAAAAAAAAAAAAAAAAAGCTGATCATGGTGGTGCACACCTGTACTCCCAGCTACTCAGGAGGGTGAGGTGAGAGGATGGCTTGAACCCAGGAAGCAGAGGTTGTAGTGAGGCCAGATCGCTCCACTGCACTCCAGCTTGTGCGACAGAACTAGACTCTGTCTCAAAAAAAATAAAAAAGAAAAAATGTTTAGAGAAGAGAAAGGAAGAAGGAAGAAAAGCACCAAAGGAATGAAATATAAGGAAGTTTCTCATTCCTCATAGTCTGTTGGCTTTTCCTTACATGTCTGTGCAACAGTTGCTGTGATTAGTCACTTAAAGCCATAAGCCCATGTTCACTGGCATTCCTTCCTGAGCATTAGGCTAAAATACTGAAAATTGAAACTCCCCATCAATGGGTGGTGTTTGGGTTAAATAAAGAGACTGGACAAATTATTCACTGAATCTCTTTCAATATGTATATACATTCACTATTCTTCACTGTTCTGGTTCTTTCAGATAATGAAATGGACTTTCAGAGGTTTCTTATCTCACGTATTGATGTGTTCTTGCTTTAGCCACAGTAAAGAAAGTCTTGAGGCTTGGAAAAGCATATGGCCCATAAGCAATGTTTTCCTTTCTGGATCCTGTGACTGTCCTTGGTTCTTGTTTCTTCCCAGAGTCTTTAAGCTTAAAATTAAGAACTCAATCTTGGAGTTAATGACCACAGCTGTTTTTTAATACCAATTAAATTAGCATTTCATGAACATTTAATTGATTAATTAACATTATTTTAGTAACATGCATTTCACAAGAATTACTTCTGAGAATTATGCTCAATCCCATGTGAAACAATTCTTTAGTTATTAAATCAGTAGATTAGAATGTGAGTCTCAAGCTACCTTGATAAGCAAATCACAAAGACTTTTTTTTCCACTACAAAATCATTATGTGTCCTTCACAATCCAGCTTGTGTAAAAATTCTGCAATTATTACTGAATTATTTTCTTTTTCTATCCTAAGGGCTGAATATATACCTCTCCAAACAGAATATCTCGCACTGTATTATAACTATTTAATATCTTTCTCCTCCATAGATTCTACGTAATTCCTTGAAGATAAAGTATTGTATCAATCTTGGCATGTTCAGAACCTAGCCACATGTCTAGCACTTAAAATTTTTGTCTGAAAAAAAAAATTGGCATATCTCAAACTCCTTCTTTGAGTTTTTCTATACTACATGGTCATCACCATCATCTTCTTCATCAATATCATCAGCTTGATAGTTAAATAATTTTCAGTAATATTTATTAAGCTTTTATGGTTTGTTATGAGCTATATTTAGTGCTTAACTTAGTGTTACTCTGATTCAGGTATTTTCTATTCTCTTCTTCATCATGCTCTGTGCCCTAGGGTTTTGACTTTTGCTGAAGGTATCAACCACACTCCCTTTGTTGGTTGGATTCTTTTGGCTTTAGCCAATGGCAGTCACCGAAAAGGGTCTAAGGGTAGAGACAATAAGAACGAATGTTTTTTCTCCTTCTTCTTCCTGTGTAGACACCAAGACTCTTGCAGGAGCTTTGTACCTTCATGACTTATCACCCCCACTAGGGTGGTCCCTTTGCATGGTTCCAGTGTCCAGGTCTTCCCTCTGATAGTTGCCTCTGACCCTGTTTGATCTCTGTGTCCCTTGGGGCGTAATAGCTTTCCATAATTGCTGAGTCTCTCTACACTTTCCTGTCCCTTCTCCTGCTTTCCTCACTGTATGTATTTCTTTAAAGTGTCTCCATTTTAAAGTTTGTAGGAAACTATAAACTCTGTTTCCTGACAAGAATCTGATGGATTAAAACTAAGTAATAATAAATAAACAAGCTGCAAAATATTTATATTAACAAATTAAAATTACATAAAATACAAGCTATAGGTATATGTGTTATATGTATGTATTCATTTATGTAACCTTATCAGGAAGATGCTGTTAGATTGAGCATTTTATGGTGAAGAGAATTGATACATAGGAGTGTTAAGTAATTTCCCTAAAGATGCACAAGACTATACTTGGTAAAGTCAGTGGCCAGTATACTAACCTATGTATATATATTTTTTGACTCCAAGGATTCTCAGTCCCTGCCTACTCTCCTATGATGAAGCCCTCTGGTCATTATTGATATCATTCATACCTTTTGACTACTTTACATTCTGAGTTCTGTTCCCTCCCCATTAGCATACGAATCTCCAGGAAAAAAAAAAAAAAAAGTCATACTTTTCCAAGACCTTCCACTTCCTGGGTTTAGTAAATTTAGACTATCATCAATTAAATATTTGGTTGTCTGTTATCAATGGCAATGAACTATTGATGGTTAAAAAAAATATGTTTGGTAAGCTTAATTTGCCTCTATGCTAGCCAAGCAGTTCTGGCTATAAAGTTGGAGTATTTTTTTTTCAGCTGCTTTTTCTTGCTCAGTGCACATGGGTTTGGCATTTATTTTTCCTCTCAGTGGGAACACTCAGAGCTGTGGGTGGCCTCTCTTGAAACCTCCTGTTCAAAATGAAGTTGAGGAGGAAGCATGGTGCTTTCTCAACAAAAAAAGAGAACATCTGTTCTCTTCCATAGAGAATAAAAATATAGTGAGAATGGACCCAGGGAGAGTTCATTTGTCCCCGCCACCTCCCCAACTCACCAAGTCCATTTTTTCCTCCAAATCTCATGGTCCCAAAGCAGACAGGGAGGCAGATTATCTACATTAAATCATATGCTCTTCCTGCCAGGTGGAGACACTTCAACATGGCATCATCAATTATTGGTCAGTGAAATTGTGTTTCTTTACTGTTTGGGATTTCCAAAGGAAATAAAGAACAATTTTATTTAGTTATTTGTCTTTCCACCTATCCTCCCTTCTCTGAGAAGGAGGGTTCCCTCTTCTGTCCAAATTTGATTCTTCTTTCTGTGTTTTGCGTCACCTCTCCTCAAACCTCTCTAATATTTCTCTTCAATCTTGTAATAAGAGCCACCAACATTTTCTTCTTCTAAACATAAAAATACTCTAAATATACCACTAAAATGGAAAAATATATATATGTCCATAAGTACGCCCATGACACCATATTTCTCTTCTACAGCAAAACGTTTTGAATGATGATTATTTATTTCCTCTCTGCACTGACTTAACTCCTGATTCACTTCTACCCAGCCATCAGCCTGACTCTAGAACCTCCATGCCATAGCTTACACAAAATTCTGGAGTGTGCTTTTTGACAAAATATCTAGTGGACACTTTTCCATTCTATTGTAACATGACTTTTCTACATGACTTGCCACTCTGGACTTTCTGCTTCTTGAAACTCCATCCTCTCTTGAATTTATCTATTTATTTGTTTGTTTGTTTGTTTATTTATTTTTTGAGGCAAAGTCTCACTCTGTCACCCAGGCTGGAGTACAGTGGCACAATCTCGGCTCACTGCAACCTCTGCCTCCCAGGCTCAAGCGATTCTCCTGCTTCAGCCTCCCTAGTAGCTGGGATTATAGGCACGTGCCACTGTGACCAGCTAATTTTTGTATTTTTAGTAGAGACGGGGTTTCACCATGTTGCCCAGGATGGTTTTGGACTCCTGACTTCATGATCCGCCCGACTTGGCCTCCCAAAGCACTGGGATTACAGGCATGAACCGCCGCACCTGGCCTCCTCCCTTGAATTCTATGACACCATTGCTTATGGTCGTTTTCAAAACCTCTGTGGTGATTCTTAGTCTTTTCCATGAACAGTTCTTCACACTTGTCTGTTAAATGATAACAATCCTCAATGTTTCCTGAGCATAGTTAAGTTTCTTGCATTACAGAGTTTTGTGCTCAAAAAATTTGTTGACACTTGAGAAGCAGCACAAATTAATACATTTGCACAAATTAGCGCATTAAACATGTTCAAAGCTCATCTTAGCCTGTTTTCCAGAACAAATTTGTGCTGCTTCTCCAACCTCCCTTTCTCAAAAAATGATACAACCCTGTTTCAGCTGCACAGAATAGAAACCTGAGAGTCATGTTAAATTTTCCTTTTCCCTTACCTCCTTATCTAAATTACCATTAAGCTGACGATGATGTCTATTAAATGTTCTAACATCCATCCCTTATTATGCCTTTCATGTGTTTCTGCTTTCGTTTCAATTCAAGCTTCTCTTGAATATGTCAAGAGACTTTGCTTTTCCTTTTGGCTTCAATTATGCACTTCTGCTCTGTCTTCCAGGTTGTAATTAATGTGGTCTTTCCAAAATTTGCATACACTGTTGGCATAAACTTGGAAAGCATTGAAATAGAGTCCATCATAGTATTTGATCTTTTGCTTCAACTCACAATGTCACCTTCCACTGTGTAGCTTAATAATTTCATGTGTCAAACTACCTGTAGATGGCCTTAAACTACCAAACTACCTTTAAGATGTTTAAGATCTTTTAAGAAATGGTAGAAATGGCTAGAGCTGTAATTGGACCTGAGGCAGGGCAAATCATGAACTCTAAGCCAACTGTATTTGAGATTTGGTTATTGTTAATCATTTTTATCGGGCACATGTAGCACCATCTAATTAAAATTGACAATTAACAAATATATATATATATATATATATATATATATATATATAATAGGGATATTAAATATTTTCAGCCAAAAAAATGTGTTGGCTGAAATAGTACAGCCTACCTATTTAAAAAAACATATATATATATATATAGCCATCTAAAGTTACTTCTAAATCCAGGAGAAGGATGTCAATAAATATAGCCAAGTTTACATTCACCACGTATGTTAATTGTGCAGTGTAGCTTTATTCTCTGTTTTTGCATAGAGTGTAACTGAACCCTGGGTAGTTAGTTGTCAGGTATTTATTGAACACCTGAAAACTTAAATGCTCTCTAGATACCTTGCTCCTTAACTTCCTCTCTGGTGCGAGAAATACTTCCAGGTTGACAAGTAGGTGAAGGTTAAAGGCTGAGAAGAAATATCCCTTTGGGCAGAGAGGAAGTGAATGAGCTAGTCTTCCTTGAAATTCTGGAATAATTAGTGTTTTGTGGTCAGGATAACATATACGGCCAGGAATAGATTAGAGGTCATTTCCTCAGAAGGTCTTTATTGCAATCTATCTCCTTTATTAACACCAACTGCAATTTACTAAATAGCACTTATATGGATATCATATACAAATTACTTATTTTCCTAAAGACCTCATAAAGAGGAACAATTATTCCTATTTAATCTGTGAATCTCACCTAAGTTAGTTGGTAGAGCAGCTTATAGTTACTTAAACTAAATCCATTGTTGAAACAAGGTGGAAAGAGTGGATCAGCAAAATGAAACATTTCTCTCATCATTTAGGGTCAGGGCTTTGGAATACAACCTATAGGAAAAGACTAAGTTAAAGTTTAGAATAAATTTATTGTTAGGTATCCATAAAAATAACATAAGGGAAAAAATGCTTCTTAGATATCTTTCATTTGATTTTTTAAAAATTACTTACCTCGGTTCTAAGCAAGACAAAGATGAATAAAACATAGTCCCTGTTTAAAAAAAAATAACAACTCTATTCTCAAAGAAAGAACTCAAAAAAAAAAAGGAAAAGATAGTAATGGAATACTGGAGTTCAAAATGGAGGTAGATATCATCTATAGTTGGAGAAATTAGTCAAGTTTTATGGAGAATGTGGAATTTGAAAAACATAAAGAATGGGCAAAAAGTTGCAAAGAGATGGAGGAAAACCGACTTACCAATTACAGGAAAAAAATCCTCTATATAAGAAGGATAATGAAGTCAGATCTTGGCAAGTAGGGTTTACAGGTCTGGGGTTGGAAGTGAAGGTGGTTTGTGCTTTGAAGTTCTTGCCTCAAAAATTTTTACTCACCTTTCAACTGCCTGAGATGACTGAGTCCAGACCAGTCTTACCGCGCAGGCATCTCAAGCTTAGACCAAGACAAACATGGGACATGGTCCCTCAGCCTGTTATTTCCATTTGCAGCTGTCTGCTCTGCAACTTCCTACTTCACCTGTGGGGTTGACCTGATGCCAGAAGAGCTCAGGGACTCATGACTTTATATCACACTGAGGCCTCATGGTTGAGTCCTCATTCCAGAGGGGTTGTGGGCAAGCAAATCATCCTTTTGAAGGCACCATATTTCATTTATGGATCTGCATAAAAGTGGGCTGCCAGCACGATGCAAAGCACTGTTTTGTGCTTTCATATTAGACAGAGGCTAAGTTCAGAGCTCTGCGTCAACCATCCACCATCAATCCTTAGTCCTGAGTCATATGTATAAGCCTAGATATCCACTCTCTCCTCCTTTCAGTGTTCCAACTGCAGTGGGACCTCCAGTCTATAGCACCCAAGATCAGCAGGGGTGGTGATAAGCATTCTTTACTCTGTGTGTCCCCTGTCATTGGCACCCAGGGTAAGCATGTCTACCTCCCTGCATGCCTTATGCCATGTGTTAGCATTCAATAAGTGGGCAGCCCTCTCTAAGCATCTAATTAGACAAGGCCCAGTTAAACACATCAGGGTGGTAAGTGGGGTTTACAGGTCTGGGGTTGGAGGGGAAGATGGTTTGTGCTTTGGAGTGCTTGCCTCAAAATTTTTAGTTCCCCTTTCAACAGCCTCAGATGACTGGGTCCAGAACTGTCTTATGGCGTGGGCATCTCAAGCATAGGCCAGGACTCACGTGGGACCTGTTCCCTGGGTCCTGTTATTTCTGTTTGCAACTGTCTCCTCTGCCACTTCCTACTTCACCTGTGGGGTTGACCTGATGTACGAAGAGCTGTCAGGAAAGAACGTGATATGGAACTAGAATTGCCAACTCACCTTGTTCTTACATTAATGGAACAATATCAGGTATAGATATGATAAGAAATTCCAGTTGAGGAAGTAAAACAGTGCTTATACAAGATATGGTCACTGAAAACAGGTGTCAGTCTATACACCAATCAGCACCAAGAGTCTTGCCCATAGTAGTGGGGTGTCAGTAATGCCAGGTAGAAGTAAGGACGTAGGTTCTAGGAATAAGAGACAATGAGAGATAGACAGTTCTAGATAAAGGATTCAGTTCCTGGAGTAGGTGAAATCTAGAGCTACCACATAGAACTAAGCAGGGAACCAAGCCAGGGACACAGCCAGGAAGAAAGACAAGAGTAGAGCTTTCAAAGTTAGAGCCAGAACGGCAACTTGGGTGACTTGATGGTGATACCTGGCTTATTTTATTATACCTCCTTTAACTTCTAGAGCCTAAGGTCAAAAATCGTTCTAGCTGAAAAGATAGGGTTGGCTTTACACACAGAGGATGAGTAAGGAAAAAGAAATTTCCTCTATTGCAAAGAGAAGACAGATAAAAAAACAAAGCAATGCCTGAGAGACCACATTTAAGTCACCAAAAGTAAATTCACGAGGCATGTCTGAGTATCACCACACATTTGAGAGTACACTTATTTAATGCTTAGAGAGGAAAGATGGATCACATTATAGAACTTTTATATATAGTACTTCCAAGATGTGAATTTGATAGGCAATGGAGAGATTTTTCTTTATAGCAAGAATTAAAAATCACCAATGACCCCCTTTTTAGTCATCTCAGTGTTGGGGTAGATTGGGACAAGAAGAATTGGATATAAAGATTAAACCAAAACTTTTATGTCCAATTGATTTTGACAAATTTTCCAAAATAATTCAAAGGAAAAGTGAGAGTTGTCTCTACAAATTGTAACTGAATGAACAATTAGATATTGACAAGAAAATAAAATTATCTTTTGCTTTCTCACCATATACAATTACAAGTTTGCTACAGATCATGCTTCAAAGTAAAAAGTTGAAGCTATAAAGTTTATATAAGAGAGGTAAGAGAAGTTCACATTATTGAGGTAGGCAAATATTTCTTAGATACAACCTAGAAAGCATTAAGCAATGAAAATTTTATAAATTGAACTTCATCAAAATTAAAAGCATGTGCTCATCAAAAGACACTGTAAAAAAGAGTGAACAGGCTAGCCACAGATGGGAGAAAATATCAGCCATACATATATATGACAAAGGACTTGTATTATTGTATCTGGAATATAAACACAATTCTAATAATGCAACAAAACAACCTACTTTTTAACAGTACATGAAGCACTTGAACAGACATTTCAAAAAGGAAAAGATATAAATTCCAATAAGCATACATACAAGTGCTTAACATTATTAGTTACCAAAGAAATGCAAGGTAAAGCCACTGAAGATATCACTACATGTCCATTTGAATGGCTAAGATAAAAAGTCATACAACACCAAATGTTAGGGAGAATGAGAAGCAACCGCAAATTTCTAATGTTCCTATAAGACTATAAAATGCAACAACCACCGTGGAAATCACTGGGACCGTTTCTCATGAAGTTATACCCACCTAGTCTATGATCTAGCAATTCCATCTATAGGTAATTTACCCACAATAACAGAAAATATGTCTAACAAAAACTTGTGCAGAAATTTTCATAGGAGTTTTATTTCTATTAGACAAAAACTGAAGACAGTCTAAATGTCCATCAAGAAAATGTTTAAACATGTTGCAGGAGTCTCATAATTAAATAGCACATGGCAATGAAAAAGAAATGGATGTCTAAAATATGCAGTAATATGGGTGAATCACACAGACATTATGCTGAGTTAAAGAAGCTTGATACAAATGAGCACATACTGTGTGATTTAATTTCTATGAAATTCTAGAATAGGCAAAATTAATTTATGGCAAAAGAAATCATAAAAGCTTTTCCCTGTAGAAAGCCAATATGTGGGAATGGAGGCTAGAGATTATGGGGAAAGAGGTTTCACGAAGATAGTGGTGATGTTCTATTTTCTTCACTGGGATGTGGGTCACATGGGTGTATCATTTTGTCAAAGCTCATTGAACTTAAGATCTGTATATTTATTTCAGTGCATGTAAATTAAATCTCAATACAAAATTCAGGCCAGGCATGGTGGCTCATGCATGTAATACCAGCACTTTGGGAAGCCGAGGCAGGAGGATCACTTGAGGTCAGGAGTTCAACGCCAGCCTGGCCAACATGGTAAAGCCCTGTCTCTACTAAAAATACAAAATGCCAGCTGTGGTGATGCACACTTGTAATCCTAGCTACTTGGGAGGCTGAGGTGGGAGAATCGCTTGAACCCAGGAGGTGGAGATTGCAGTGAGCCAAGATCCAGCAGTTGCACTACACCCTCAGCGACAGTGCCAGCCTCTGTTTCAAAGAAAAAAAAAAAAAAAGAGAACCTATTTAAACTAAAAAATGTAGCAAATTACAGTAAGATGATTATAAAGCATTTTTCATAATTTCTATATATTTGTATCTATGAACCTTTCACAAATTTCTATTATTATTCATAACAGCTTACTTTCAACACTTCTTACAACTGATAAAAACACCTCAGGGACATGGCAATTGAGAAGCAGCAAATCTTGATAATGTAAGCTTTAAATATTCTCACTGTCTCTCTTCTTTTAATCTTTTCTGCCTTCCAGCTTGATGAGAGGTCTGAAAAAAATCAATTACCTGCCTTAATTCATCTCTTGGAATGTAAAGACAAATCACAGCCCATACAAAAATAAATAAATCTCAACTCTGTACAGGGTTTTTCTATGTTTGTGGCAAGGATTAAATCCTACAATGTACTCTAATGTTCCCAACCACTTGGCCTAGGCTAAAAATTACTCCAGACTTTTAACACTGTCTTCTTAGGATGTGAAAAATTTCCACATTTACCGAGCCATTTCATGGACATTTGCTGTGCAAATTTGATGAATAGAGACAGTTCTCTGAATAACTGATACCCATATTTTTATAGCAATCAAATAACTTTAAAGGGAGAGTGCTCTAGAGGAGATAGATAGATAGATAGATAGATAGATAGATAGATAGATAGATATAGATATAGATATATAGATACACACACACACACACACACACATATATACATACAAAACAAACAGCAACAAAATTCTAAAACCAGAGTTTATATAAATTGCTCTGAATTATACAAGTACTAAGGGGAAGGCTTACATTTAAAAACAGCTGTGCTTGAATATAAAACTAATTACTATTCTTAGAGTTACTTTGTTACAGTGAATAAATTGAAACAATAAAAATGTATTCATTCATTCACTCAACAAACACTTGTTGAGTGCTTACTGAGTGAGTACTGTGTTCAGAGTTAAGACAAAAACTGATAAGCTATGATCCTTGCCTTCGAGGAGCACCCAGTCTAGTGCAGACGTAGATGAATAAATATTCAATATGTTATACTAGAGGCATAAATAAGGTGAAGTGGTGAAAAGACTAATCAATACTCAAGAGATGGACATGCACTTTCTCTAGAAAGATGCTTTTCTTTCTCGTTTTTTTTTTTCCGGGTTATTTTCCACGAGGTGGGAATGTTTTCGATTAACAGGGAAGAACTGCACAGTTGTGTGCTGTTTTAGTGGTTGGAGTATGACATAAAGTGACAACCATAAGTTCAAAGTGTCTGGCTGTTTACGGGAATCCCACCTCCAGAGAACTGGCATTTGAGTGTGAGATTACTCATCTGTATTAACTCTTTGGATAAACACTTTCTTGTTAAGTGTAACACAGGCTTTACATTTCCTGACAAAATTGTTTTCAAATTTAAACAGAGTATCTGAACCAGGGTTTATTTTTAAGACGTATTTAGAAAGAGACAAGTTGCTTCAATACAGCCATTTCTGCTGCCATTCAGGGTTTTGGGGGCAAAGCTACAGCCCAGAGGCTTGATCCTGAATCCTCAAGGAGAAGAGATCTTACCAGATCCCACGTGTTTCCCATGGTATTACTGCACTGATGTTTCTTCAACTCCAATGAGCTTAGTTATCTCTGGGTTGACTTGATTTTTTACTTTGTGTATCGATTCTGAATGCCAAGCCAGGCTTTCTTCTGATTTCAATTTATTTGCAGCTGCATAGTTTTCTGGAGTAAGAGAATGAGTGCCCAAGGAAGACATAACTATAATAATAAATCAGTGGAACCACAGGGAGAAATCCTAACAAAAATCTAAACTATAATACGCTCAACAGAAAATGGGAGAATTAATTTAGAGGATTACCGCATCTAACCACCTGTTTCATCCCATTGCAACTGGCACAAGAGAACTGGCATTTATTCAAATGTTTGTTTGCCATATTTCTTTAAGAGTTTAAGGCATATTTTTGTTCTTGTTTTAGTAGATTCACCTATCCGTTTATTAACAGTTGAATCTCTAAGGTACTATGTTAGGTCCTTTTAGAACTATAAACATTGCAAATGTATATATTTTTAAATATCCCAGTAGCAGAAATTTCTGATGAGATTATAAACAAACAAACAAAAACTTCCTTCAAAATAAATAAGTACTTACCTACGCACTCATTTTAAGATTGAGCAAACCTCTGTTGTTGAAGACCAGAAGAGGAAAAAAGACACATTTTCGTTCCCTTAGACATGCAAATGATTTTGGGAAAGATTGTCCATTTTATACTATTGGTGTAATAAAATAGTTAAATTGTCATTTAAGCAATGAGTTTCTTCTAAGAAGTGTGAATATTATTAAATGGCAGAACTTTTGCATCTATAGGTATAAAGAGGAACAAATGGTTAATTGCAGCAATACTATCTTCTTGCCAGGCTGGTGTGTTGGCTATACATAGTTGGACCTGGGTAAGAAAATGAAATTATGAGTTCTAAAGGGACAAAGCACTGCAGTGGGCTTTTGCTTTCCTTGGGCTTGAAATTGACTATGGGTCCAATCTTATGTAAATCTTGTGGAACAGAGAGGACCCAGCTTCATACATGTAGGTTTTTGGAAGAAAATAGGGCCTTGTCTAAGTGTCAAGAGCCATCGTGGATTTGTGTTCCTCATGAAACTTTTTACCATGAGATCTTGTATGGAACTCTCCATTTCAGGGTTGAACTTCATAGTACAAATATCTAATTAAACCAAACCAATCCAACAAACAAGAAATGGAAAAAAAACTTACAACTGACTTTTGACACACCTTGTTTTGGAATATACATTCTAAGCAAGAACATCACCCTTTAATGAAGAAGAGAGTTTAGGGAAAGGTCAAGATATAGGGAAGGCCATGAGTTCTTTTGCCAAACTTCTTAAAGTTGTCAAACCGGCCAAGATTGTCTGTGGAGTAAGAAGTGATTCTTGTGACTCATGGGACCCCTGAAGTCCTTTTTCTCCATGGGCTGCTCAGACAGCAGACACAGCTCCTATGCGAGGACCCTGAGAAGGGAGGAGCATTTGCTCATAAGCCATGCTCAGGTGGGGCCCCCGAGTAACAGACATTGCATAGAAGACTGACCCCCACGACTGGCCAGTCCTTCAAGACATTTATTACTTTGTGTACTTTCCATGTGATTATTCACCTTCGCCCAGAAACTTAAAAGCCAGGAATGACTAAAAGGTGGCACGTGACTCCACTGTTTCAAAATTTATGAACCAGGTTGTTCCAAAAATTTCATCAACTTCACTTTTCTTCTCTTGTGTTTCTGGCAGTTAGCAATGGCAAAGTCGTGGAAAAGACAAGGCTTACCTCTAATGTGCCTGATTTGCTTGTACTGAGAAACTCATATTCCTTCTCTTTAGCCTTTCTACTATGTACCCTAATTCTGGATTTCCAGCTGAGCTCACCCATCCTAGAAAAGCTCAATGTTTTTGACTTTTCCGAGGTCCCTGCTCCTCACCTCTGAAACCTTAACTCTGAATATTCTATTTCTGTTGATTCTTATAAACTTCTCTCTGCTGATGATTTGCTAGCTCATACCTTTAATTTGTGAAAGGATTTTTTTTTCCAGTTTTAGGTAGTAATATCTTTTTTTCAAGTAAGATTTCTTAGGGAAAAACATAATAACCACACAGTTACTTAGATATCTAAAGAACAGACTGGTTAAATCTCACAGCAGAAGGGAGTTTGGGGAGCAAGTGAAAAAGCGAGTCCTTACATGGCATTCAACAATACGAATAAATGGCTAGCCACTAAAACTACACTCTCTCTCACTCTCATAGTAACTCTCTAAAGTTCAATGATTTATATTCAGTTTGGCTTATACACTCATACATTTAAACCTGGAGAATACAATGCTTCTATATTGTATAATGTTTTGCAATGAATATGGTTATTTGTGTAATTTAACATAAATAATACCTTTCTCAACAATACAATGTGCAGAATTGTATTATTTACATAATCATAAATATGTGTGCATTAAATTACTTTTTTCAGTTTAGTTTATTTAAGCACATAATAGAAGGAAGTTTTCTTATTGGTAGTATACTTGTCATACAAAACAAATGCACTTAATTTTGTTTTCCTAGAGATGCAGGAAATACCTATTTGAATCTACTCTCTCGTCCAATTTTGAACCCTGTTCTTTATCAGCACATTGTAGCTATGTGAGAAAAAAAATCAGAGGACCTGAACGCACAGGAGATTGTTGCTTTGCTGATCTCCAAAATACTTAACCTATGCCTCTTTATAGATGAGTTAAGACACAATAGTTAATCATTTCATGACAGTTACCAAGCCAAATTGATAGTATGTCTTGCTGCTTATCCATGAAAGAGGAGATTGTAATTGTATATAGGTCTCGAGGATACAACTGCTCCCATGTGTTCGCTAGCACTGAGCACCTGTGACTGATATTTGTGTAGAGGATGGGCTTAGAAAATGGGCCTCAGACTCAGCATTTGTGGCCCCTCTATAATCAACTTTGCCTTTCCCTGACATATATCTAGGTGGCTTCAACATCCACGGAAATGAGAAGCTAGAGGACGAGACAGACAAGGTCCCTGATCTTACGTGTCTTATAATCTATTCAGGAGAGAGAACAATAAATAATGACAAAATTTTTTAAATTACTAAGGAAAGAATAAAAAGGATTTTAGATGATGATAGGTACTTTGTAGAGAGGTACAGAATAGTCAGGATTGTCACAGAAAGGCAACAATATCTACTGTGGATTTGAGGGCCAGCAGAGGCCATTGGGATACAGTGATACTTAAGCAGACCCCTGGTTGGCTACATGGAGTCCTGGACCATCAGTTGTAAGGCTATTTCAGATAGTGGGAGAGGCCAGTGCTGGGTCCTTTAGAAGCGGTCAGAGTTCAAGAGTGTAAGGAGCAAAAAGCCAATATGGAAAAGATGGCGGGGCAGGGACTTGTCATATGAAAGTGGCCAGATTACAGATAACTATAAAAATCAACGTAAGAAATTCAGATTTCATTCTAAGTGGTATGGGAGGGTATCAGTGGGTGCTTAAGGGATGGAAGAATAAGAGACCATCTTCAGACATAATTTAGTCATTTAATAAAAGCAAACAAACAAAAAGAAAAGATGAATTATTATAGAAAAATTTCTTACCCTCTTTTCACTTAATGACTGACTATATGACAGAGTGGCCTCTTTTAGACCAATCTTCCCCAGTGGTATGCACCATATGGTGTGGATTCCTTAATTTTGTAGTCCATAATTAACTACTTTTTCTTGTCATTGTTATTTGGGCAGCTTCATTGAGGTATAGCTGGTATATAGAAAACCATATGTATTTAATGTATACAATTTGGTGAGTTTGGACATGGATATACCTGTGAAACCACTACCAAAATCAAGGTAAACATCTGTCACCTCCAAAAGTTTCCTTGTGCCCCTTTGGGATTTTGTTGCTGTGTGTGTGTGTGTGTGTGTGTGTGTGTGTGTGTGTGTGTGTGTGAAGAAGACCTAACCTGAGATTCCTCGCTTTAACAAACATTTTTTACGTGCACAATACAGTATTGTTAACCATGGCACCACGTTGCACGGCACATTTCTAGAATTTACTCATCTTGCATAATTAAATCTTTATACCCATTGAACAATAACTCCCAGAATCAACTGGTTTTTAATGGCTTAGTTAAATCACACCTATTTAAGTTATCTGTTAAAAATGTCACTCCTAAAAATAAATAGATGATATATTATAGACAGACAGGCAAACAGATGAACTAATGAATCATCCCTGGTTACTTCTCATTATAAAATTCAAATACTTAGAGGCATGACATAAAGACGAATAATATGAGTTACCATTTCAGTGAATGTCTCACTTTGTATCTGTTGCTGTGACAGGGTCATAAGAAAATCATAAATGAAAAAAATATTCAGACACATTTAAAGCAGAAACTGAAAGATACGTTGACAATTTCCTCTAGTTTTTTTAAATTCAACTATCTATGGGATCTAAAAAATTAGTTTACATCCATAAGGAATACTGTTGTTATTCTAATGCCCAAAAGCACAACATTGGTAAAACATTAAAGCTACAATATTTTCTTTATCTAAATATTATTATGATTAGTGATAATTATCATTTACTCTCATTCAGAAAACAAATTTGATTCTGAGCATGCCTAGCTTAACATTCCTTTATGCTGTATGTTTCTTCTTTGCCATCAAAAGGGAGGATTGGATCATTTGCTCTCTAAATTTGGATATGAAAAATAATTTGAAAGAAAATATTTTTAAAACTCCAGGGAAACTAGTTTATATCAATAATCATAGATATTTTCCCTGAGTTTGAAATGAAGCAGTGCAGATCTAAGTGTATACATGAAAATCCAAGAATTATTACTAAGAAAACCTATTATTTCTCTCTCCTACTGTAGCAATTGGCTAAAAGTAAATATTTGTTTGTTCAGTAATTTATTTAAAATCCACTAAAAAAAGGAACTTGGTTTTTAGAGCAAATTTTTGGTTTATTAAACAAACTTCCATCTGGCCACAAAGTTCTTTGTACCTACTTAAGTACATTCCCTTGAAAAGATGAAAAATATGTTTTGTTTTTAGATGTCCTTCCATCTAGGCAAAATTTAATGCAGTCTAAATTCTAAATTGTGAAATTTTTAATGTGGAAATGGTACTTACATTTTTGTCACAGACGCCACTGCATTAAGTTTTTGGTAAAAACTTTGAGGACACTTTTATGGCTCCGATGAAGATCGAAGATGCCAGTCTGTCAATCACCCTGCCAATCAAATCTCACATTTATGCCTGAGAATACAGATCTCTCCACTCCTGATCTCCGTGGAGATCCTTAAACCAGTCAGAGAAAGTGCTTTTGTCTTCATACTAAAATACTGAAGGTTTATGAACTGATAGGTTTAATCCTCCAGAGAGGAGAGAGAGAGAGCCTCAATCCATCTGAATTATTTAAAACCATGAGTATCTCATGCACATGACAATTGGTTTGAAAATTTTAAATTACAATAGAAGGTGTTTGTCTGTAAAGAGATGAATTCAACCACAGATATTTGGGTTGCCTGGGAACAAAAGTCCAGAAAACCCAAGACCCTCGATGAAGAAAAGCTTTACCTTGCACTTTTTAAAAACAATGTTTCCGAAGCTTTTGGGTCCATCTGACATACTTGAAAATCTGGTTAAGTTACATATTCTTATTTACTAAGTTTGGGTTGAGACTTGAGATTTTGTGTTTTTCAAAAGCTCTCAGGAGGTGTTGCTGCTAGCTGGTCCATGGATCACACTTTAAATAGCAAGTTTTCAAAATAACAGATGCACTTCAGCATTGAAGATTTAGGGTAACACCGATCCTCAATAAAAAAATAGACATCTTCATCTCTTATGGTAGATTTATTCTTAGTCAAGTAACAAACTTCTCCAGATAGTCATGGTGGCTCATACCTGTAATCCCAGCACTTTCGGAGGCCGAGGCCAGAGGATGGCTTCAGCTCAGGAGTTCAAGACCAGCCTGAGCAATATTGTGAGACCCTATTTCTACAAAAGATTTAAAAAGTTAGCTGGATGTGGCGACCTGAGCTTGCAGTCCAAGCTACTCAGGGGGCTAAGGTGGGAGGATCCCTTGAGCCCAGGGGATCGAGGAGGCAGTGAGCCATGGACCCACCACTGCACTCCAGTCTGGGTGACACAGTGAGACCTTGTCTCAAAAACAAAAACAGAAGCAAAAGCAACCCCTGGGACACTCAATTTACCCAGGTAACAAGCCTGCACCGGTACCCCTTGAACCCAAAAGGAAACGTTGGTAGGAACAAAACAAAAACCTTTCCCCTGACAACCACTCAGACTGTAAGAAGCAGGCTAGAGAAAACCACACCTTTATTTCCTAGACTCAGCATCTTATCACAGTGACCCCATCTCCTAGCTCAGACTATCTTCTTGTGTGTTCCAAGAATCTGGTTTAGCAAGTCATTGCAGGTTCATGAACTATCAACGTACCTATACACATGAGCGGAAAAACCAGAGCGGGACCAGTACTTCTTCATGGGTCTGGGTACAAAAAGATACCTAATCAGTTAAACGCCAGATGCATTAGTTACATTTTTTTTTCTCAATTGTAACCAAACTCCATACTTACATGAACAACATTTTAATAAGGCAAACTATCACATCAGCGCATCCTTCCGTGGCAATACGGATCTCTCTATAGAACCTCAACCTGCCCATGAAACTATGTGCCAAAACTTTGGTTTCACAAAAGTGGAAACTTTTATCAAATTGCCAGGAGAAGATAGGGATTTGGGGGCGTGGGGGGGCGGGGAAGAATGTGAAAATTTCCATAATCAAATCCTGAATAAAATAACTAAAGAGGGCCCATTCTCACTCAAATGCTACTTTCCCACTCAGTCCCCTCTCACAAGGGTTTACAAAGGGCACTCTTTAATTTGTTGTGTATTTTGCTCCCAGGCATGAAGTCGTATTACAAGAGCCAGCCAAGTACACGGCATCATCAATCGTTTCTTCTCCATAAATGTACCAAATTGTTAGAATTCGATCATAATTTTTTGCCTCTTCCCCATTTTGCCATAATACTCCCCATCTTATTCACATCTCCTTCCCAAACTCAAGTAATCTCTAAGTCAATGCTTTCAGTCCTGCTCCCCAGAATACCAGTATCTTCAACCGCACTGCTGCTCAGCATTCTCTTCCCATGCTATCTAATGGCTACAAATGGGCTTGTTAGGGTGTCTGTCTCTCACTGACCTGCTTCCATAGAAATCTGACAGAACTCTGTGGGAAGGTCGTGGGGGGAGCAGAAAGGCTGATTAAGCCATTGCTTGCATTGATTTAGTAGCCAGCAGCTTGAACTGATGCTTTATCAACTCTTAAATTCAAACCCTGGCTGGAAACTGAGTTATTCATCAAGAAGGATTAGAAAATGCAAAAGGTCTATAAATTTCACAGACTGATTCTTGTTATCTCCAGAGATTTTCCTGTCACTTAAAAATGATGTCTGGGGTACAATTTGCATCTAAAATGGCCTTGGAAAGAGGCAAAAGGCCAGCACTTCAAACTAATGAATCCTTAGGTTACAGAGAACTGCTTCCAGCCAAATAAAGCAAACCACATTTCTACCAAATTCCAATCGGACCCGACCCGAATCAGTGACAAGCTTGCTAGTGGACTTGAGCTTCTTTCTTCCAGGAGGAATGCTAGTATTTTTTTTTTTCACACAATTCACATTCATATTTAAGTAAAAGGAAAAGTAGTGTATTGGAAACAGAAAAACAGGATGGCGTATCAAGAAAACATGGGTTTTAATGTCAGCGAGGCCACCAAATAGCTCTGTGATGGTAAAGGAGTCATTCCTTCTCTCTGGGCTTTCATTTCACTATTTATAAAATTAAATCTCTAGGGTTCATTCTGTATGGGCTGCATTTCACTATTTATAAAACTAAATATCCAAGGTTTCTTCTGCACTGTTATTGAGCAAGTTCCTTTCCTTACTGTTACAAGGCAGTAACAGTGATTTTACAAAACAAGTAATTTTTTCTTGTTAGTGATTTTTCTAATAAATTAGAATGTTCACTCTCCTTCCTACAGGGTAGGATGAGAAGTATTCCATGTTTTTAATCTGTTAAAAATATGTTCTTCTCATTCCCACCACAGATTATGTGATGGTTGTCACAAGTGTGAAATTACTGCTTGTGGGTAATGCATCCACTGGGTGTGTGTATACATGGATGTATGCATTTCCCAGACGAAGTTCTCTGAGTTGTATTTCTAAAAGAGAAAAGACACGGTCTATTCATTTTAAATTATTATTTGGATAAGATTCTATTAGATTCATGCAAAATGTGGGCCTGAATTTTGTATAGCCCAAATGAATACTTCTTTTGCTTAAAGATTCTGATAAAGATGCATTTACAGGTAAGAAATATTGTTGCCTAGAGAGATTTTCAATATTTGAACAGAGAAAATAAATAACTAAAGCAAATGCTGCATGTGGAATAACCTAATAACATCACAGGGTACAAATCTTATATACACAGCTTCAAGAAATAGAGGGTTGCTCTGTAAGTGAACATCTTACGAGTTACAACTTTGGATTGATTCCATTGACTTAATTTTTATCCCAATTCATGCTTTGTAGGGAAACCTATACTGATATCCAATCTCATCATATGAAAGCCCAAAGCACTATAGAAAATGTACACATAATGGAGATTGTCGTGTGAGGTCATTTGTAGGGCAAGTTATGTCACTGGGCATTTTCCAGTTGCAAAGAAGGGACACATTCCGGATAGAACACGAGTTTTTTAAAAGTGTCAAGAAAGATCAAAGAAGCTTAGTAATATTTTTTGCAACTAAATAGTGATTTGAGACACATTATTGTCTTAATTAATCTGTCCCTACCCAATACCCAGCTCATCATAAAAACCACGGTGCAGACCAGTGCCCCTTCTTAGACACAGCACGTCAGAGACCTTAAGTCAAAGTAACATATAATCGTTTTGCATTTTTCCAAAGTCACAAATTTTTACCTTTTTTTGCCTGACCTGACTCAAATTATCTGCTCCTCTCAACTTTCCCACTAAAAGGACCTATTTTTGTATGTGATAAATATGCCTTATAATCTTACTAAGTGATTGTCATTACTAATTTGCTTTTACAATCTATGTATTTGCTTGTAGAGTGCCATGTCATTACTGTTTTTGCTAAATTCTAGAGTTTTGACATATAGTGTCAACAAACAACAATATGTCTGAGTAACCAATGGTCAGAGTGTCTGTTGTTGCTGTTTTGGAGAGACAGAGATCTTGCTTTTTTGCCCAGGCTGGTCGGGAACTCCTGGCCTCAAGTGATCCTCCCACCTGGGCCTCCTAAAGTGTTGGAATTACAGGCATGAACCAACACACCCGGCCAGAGCTTTGCTGAATTCCACTCCTGGCCTCAAGTGATCCTCCCACCTGGGCCTCCTAAAGTGTTGGAACTGTAGGCATGAGCCAGAGCTTTGCTGAATTCTCATCAGTTGAATTCACAAGTGGTTCAATTACTCCAACCATGTGTTAAAGATGCTCGTTCTCTATCTAGTAAGAAACTTGCAGTAACTATTCTTGCAGAGAAGCAATGTTCCCCATGTTTTATATTTTGCATACTATGTAAGACTTTCTAATTTTTTAAAATAAATATCTGACAATGTCCAGCTCAAAAAACTCAGTAAATTTGCCATCCCAACTACTACATCTACTCTTAACATTAAAATACTGTATGAAGAGGGTAAAAAAATCTTTGAATGCAAATAATTCTTGAATTATTAAGTTAGGCTGAGGCGGTTGGTCTAGAGTAGGGCTTGACCTTTTAGTGCTCAAGGTAATGGTCTAATCGATCTTATTATAGAATCATTTCTGGTATATAGTATGTTTAAAGGTCAGAAAAGGTTAATCTGAGAATGTAGACTATAGTATTCGGACAAGACTAAAGAAAATTTCAAAGTTGTTTTGGACTGCTGTAGTAACATTCCTGAAACATTTTCATTTTTACTGGAAGACAGAATAATTCTAGTGATGAAAGTGCAGTGCAGATAAGAAGGTAGAGTTAATATCTCACAGTGTTTTCTTAAATTCCAAAATGTAAACATCCACTTGGTCCACCTACCTTCCTGTTATTCTAATGTTATTCTAAGATAAGACAGTGGTTTGAGGATTGAAAATGTAAAATTCTGCAATTCTTCTTACAGCATTTAGTTTATAATAGTTTCTTTGGAAATAAAGGCTTTCCAGATCTGTAAAATGAAAACTTTTTTTTTTACATATTACAATCTATATTTTTAAAAACACAGATGTCCAAAACTCATCTCAGACCCAGAATTTTCACCTCTCTAACAGTACCCTAATAGTACTCATCACATGCATTGAAATTTCACATAGTCTGTGTTTTCTTACTTCAATTATGGAGAGTTAGTAAGCCTCTTTTCCTGGGTCCCTAACATGATGCACAAACTTCTATGGAATTTTTTTTATTGCATTTCATCATCAGTATTTGTTTTGTGTTCATGATTTCACCTAGAAGCACATTAACTGGGCTAGGACTCTTTCAGCAAATATTCACCTATGTATTCATTCAAGGATTTTCTAGGCCTCCTTCATCTTAGTTCTGGGAATTATAGGTACTTAAATTATTATCAACAGCATATCATCATACCTGTCCCATTGTAACCATTCACCAAGGATTTCTTAAATGAATAAAGGAGAAAAATATATGCATTCCTCACTTGCCACAAGTGCTTTGTGGACAGCTGTTGCTCCAGCATATTCAGTAGAAGGCCTGGAACATGGTAGACTATTTTGAATATTTCTTGAATAATGTTGAAGAAATGAAGAACAAATTAATTAAGAAACTTTCAAGTCAAAAGCCCTATTTTTATCCTTGAAGAATTTGTCTTTCCTAATTTTCATTCTCTTTCTCCTTTTTCTTTTTCATTACCCTTGTTGTCTGTATCATTTGTGTTGGCTTCATGCTCAGCATCAGCCTTATATTTATCAGCAAACATTCACTGAAGGCTTACCATTTTGTTCAATTAGAGTTTTTCAAATCAAATGTATTGATGTCATTGTCCCTGCTCTACTTTGCTATGAAAAGGAAGTGTCTGGTTACCATTGTAAATTCCATTGGGCATTTGATCGCTAACACATAACCCTGAACGTTTTCTGTCTGACCATTTCTCTGCTCTAAAGCAGATCATTAAATTGCTCCCAGGCAGAAAGAACAGGACCAGAACAGCAGGGCACTTTTGTAACAAGACCTTGTAAATTGAAAGCCCTAGATACTTTTCCCACTGTGAGAACCCGCTGAGACTGGTTCCTTTTAACATTGCATTAATAGGCCCTTCAGACCCACTTAATTAAAGACAGTATATCTAGGCAGACTTTCATCGCTTAGAAGGATCGTGTGCGTGGCAACTCTTAAAAACCAGCACTTATCTTTAAGGTCATTTTATTCTATTGAAATGTACGTCGGTCACATATTTTTGTTAGTTTCCATGTCTTCTGAAAAACATAGTTTCTATCTTACGTATAGGACCATGGACCTGGAATGGGCTCTATTAAGAAATCAATCATGCCTTTGAATTTATAGGTGTTTTTCCATAACAAAGTCAGATGTGAGGGCTTTCTAGCTGTGATTAACCAAGTCCATTTGTTAAATCCCTGCTGGTTAAAGGAAAGGCTTATAATTGCAAATATCATGGCCATACAGTTACAAACTGGGAGCCTGCTGGGAAATGCAGACCTTAATGTAGAGGTGTCATTAAAACCTCCAAGTCAGTCAAGGTAGTTAATCACTCAATTAGACTCTCATTATCATCTGCCCTGCATCAAAAAGGCTTCCCGCAGTCAAGGAGGGGTTGTAACCAGTCACTCTGACAGGTGATCCCCTCCTCAAATACAATGGCTACAATAGGCCTTGGAGGAGTTATCAGCATGATGTGGCCTGTATCTAAGCTGAAACAGACGCCCATGGGAGTTTGGACAGCCCTAACTGAGGAGATCAAAGGCAGGGAAACAGCTGATCCCAGACTGGCTGGTGTCAGCCTGGTGTTTCCTCTGTCAAAGGCAGATGGAGAATCAACTTATTGATTGCTGGCCTTGGTGTTCGTCCTGGAATTAAAGGTCTGGCCTGGGGGAATATTCAGGAGGAATGTCTGGCTTTAGAGGCCATGGTAGCACAGATATTAACAATCGCAAGCCCTTGCTTCGCAAAAAAAAAAAAAAAAAAACCTGCTAGAGAAAATTGGGGGTAAAATTAACATTTTCCCACCACACTGTGGCAGGCAAAGAAGAGAAAAAAGCAGCAATTGGTATAGCCCAGATCTATTGAAATATTTTCCAAATACAGAGTTGGTCTTTTGGGGTGGAATAATTTACTGGGGAGCCCAATAACTAATTGACGATTCCATGGGGCGATTAACATAATAAATGGAATGTTGTTGAATATGTAACCAACCATATTCTCCAAAATATTTAAGCCATGCTGAAATAGGGGTGTGTATATTGTCCTGACACAATATTTTAACCTTTTTCCTAAAGGGTCAAATACACCAAAGTTAATTACTTAAAGCAAGGGAAGTCTCCAAGGGAAAAGTACAGATGGATTTCAGGATATTCCAAAGAGAATTTGTCAAATTGGTCTTTACTTGTTACTGATTTTAGTAAGTCAAGTAAAAACTATCTTCTACTGCTACTATCTTGAAGATAAATTATCTTAAGGTTCACAGTACAGTAGAAAGGTGTGATCTTTCCCTTGCCATCACAAGGGTCACGGCCACACTTTTGTAACAAAAGACAGGTTAACAAGAGAAAAACATAACGAATTTTTTAATCAAGGTTTTATCTGACATGAGAACCTTCAGACACGAAGACTCAAAGACCCAAGTGAAAACAATCTATATATTTTTTATTTTTTAAGTATTGATAATACTTTAGTGTTTAGAATGGCTATTTTCCCTAAATTCCTTTTTTTAAAATTATACTTTAAGTTCTGGGATACATGTGCTGAACGTGCAGGTTTATTACTGAGGTATACATGTGCCATGGTGGTTTGCTGGACCTATCAACCTGTCATCCAGGTTTTAAGCCCCGCATGTATTAGGTATTTGTCCTAATGCTCTCCCTCCCCTTGTCCCCCACCCCCTGACAGGCCCCGGTGTGTGATGTTCCCCTCCCTGTGTCTGTGTGTTCTCATTGTTCAATTCCCACTTACGAGTGAGAACATGCGGTATTTGATTTTCTGTTCCTGTGTTAATTTGCTGAGGATGATGGTTTCCAGCTTCATCCATGTCCCTTAGAAAGACATGAACTCATTCTTTTCTATGGCTGCGTAGTATTCTGTGGTGTATATGTGCCATATTTTATTTATCCAGTCTATCATTGATGGGCATTTGGGTTGGTTCCAAGTCTTTGCTATTGTAAATAGTGCTGCAGTGAATATACGTGTGCATATGTCTTTATGGCAGAATGATTTATAATCCTCTGGGTATATACCCAGTAATGGGATTGCTGGGTCAAGTGGTATCTTTATGTTAAGGTTTGATGCAGAATGGACAGTCGTGTGGAATTGTGATTGGACAAAAATGGAATGATCTAACAGGAATAGACTGAGAGGGGAAAGCAAGCAAGCCCTGTCTGTTCCAGATACTTTATGGCCTTTCTGTGTGATCTTCCTTCTCCCAGGTATAGGGCAGAACCCCTTCTTCAATGATGGTCTCATGATCTACCTTCAGACAAGATAGGTGAGAGAATTTCTTATGGACAGCCCTTACAGAGAAAGGCAACAGAAGGTTAGAGCAATATTTCTAGGTTTTATGGCTGGCTCTGGGGGATAGGGGTTCTGGTTTCTCTGACCTGCCTTGGGGAAGAGGAATTCTAGGAGTTTGGGCTGGCTTGAGGAAGCAAGGGAAGCAGGATAAAGAAGGGCAGGAGGAGGTCAGAACCAGACTTTGCTTCTGAGGCCCTTCCAATGTCCTTCAGTTCAAAGTTCTCATCATACCAAAGTGCCATGCTTTGGGGTATCATTTATTGATCCCTAACTGTACTTATTTACCCATCCAAAAGATGAGTTCTGTGCATGTGCTAAACCCCTGTAGTAATTAAATCACATTATTTCACTGTTAATGAAGTTTATAATTTAACTTTTTAAAGATACACTTATGGAAACAGTTTCTCTGCTTCTTAATGTAAGTCTTTTTCCCATTGAATTTAACTCCATAATGGACTATTCTGATAAACAGGCTCAGTTAGTTGCATTTTACCTTCCCTGCCCCTCTTTAAGATACTGTTTTTTTTCCAGGTATTCCTTTAACACTTTCAATTATTTATGCTAAAAAATGTTTTTAAGAACATCTGTCAAACCAAGCACTCAAGGGATTCTTTTGCATGTGTGTTGTGTTTTGCAAAATAAAGCCTACTGTCAATAAATTTGGAAAATGCTAATTTGTTTTTAATGAACTTTCAATTTAGAATATCTTTAGAGTTACCAAAAAAAGAAAAAAAAAGGAAAGATAGCACAGAGTGCCCTTATACCTCACATGCTGTTTCCTCTCTTATTAACATCTCACATTAGTATGGTATATTTGTCACCATTAATGAACCAACATTGATAGATTACTATTAACATCGTTTATTCAGGTTTTTCTCACTTCTTATTAAAGTTATTCTTTTGATACTAGGATTCCATTCAGTACATCATACCACATTTAGTTATTATGATTCCTAAGGACCGTCTTGTCTGTGGCAGGTTCTTGGATCTTTTTTGTTTTTGATGACCTTGACAGTTTTGAGTATTATAGATGGTATTTTGTAGAATACTGCTTAATTGGTATTTGTTGGAAATTTTTGTTTGTTTATTTAAATTATTAGACTGGGGTTATGAGTTTTGGGGAGGAAGATCACAGAGGTAAAGTGTCATTTACATCACACCATCTCAAGGATGCATCCTATCAACATAACTTATCTCTGCGGATGTTAGCTTTGATTACCTGGGTGAGACAGTGTTTGTCAGATTTCTCCACCATAAAGTTATTCTTTTTTCCCCTGTCTGTACTGTTCTGTTTACGGCAAAGTTAACACAGGCAGCCTAAACATAAGAAGTGAGGAGTTAGGCCCCACTTCCCTGAAGGCAGCGTATCTACATAAATTATCTGAAATCCTTCTGTGTGGGAGATTTGTCTATTCTCCTGCATTTATTTATGTATAAAATAATTAATTGATATCAGTATGCACTCATGAGTTTTTCTTTTATACTTTGTGATACAATCCAGCACTATCAACTGGTATGTAAGATTTATAAAAAGTTCCTTCTGCCTTTGGTTTCATGGATTCAACTCATTTCCAAAGTTGATTAATGAAGTCAGCATTTTTATCCTCCACCTTCTTGAGTAAGGTTGTTTCATACATTTGTAATTTAGTCAGGTTACATTCTGGGATCCTGCAGCTTCCTAAAATAATTTATTTAAGGATCATTAATTTTATAATACAGTAAGGTTACATTCTGGGATCCTCCGGCTTCCTAAAATAATTTCTTTAAGGATCATTATTTGTGCTGAAAAGGTCTGTGGATTTTCACAAATGTTTAGTGTGCTATGTCCACAATCACAATATTATACAGAATTGTTTCACGACCTTAAAAGTTCGAGTCTCAAAACCGAAGAACTTGGAGTCCGATGTTTGAAGGTAGAAAGCATCCAGAACAGGACAAAGATGTGTGTGTGTGTGTGTGTGTGTGTGTGTGTGTTGTGTGTGTGTGTGTGTGTGTGTGTGTAGATCTGTCCTATTCTGTCCCTCTAGAGAACCCTGACTAATACACAAATAAATTATGTACTTTTAGGTTTTCTTATAATCTCAGAGACATCTTATCTTTATTTCTGATAAATATTTAATTGTGAGAGTTACTGAAATTACTTTTCTTCTCTTTGAGGGTGGCAATTTTATTACTTTTCTCTAACAGCTAGTCAGTTAGCTTTCTATTTGTTTATTTTTAAATGACAGATAAAATTGTTTGCATTTATCATGTATAACATTGTTCTGAAGTATATGCATAAATACTTTAAAATTACTTTTACATATCCAGTATCCCATAGCTTCTTTTTATGCGGTAAAATGAATTTTTAATTGATTTAGTGTTTTTGCATAACATAGGATTTGCATTTAAAATACAAAGATAAAAATAAAAAACAAAACACACAAGTCCTGTAATTGAGGAACTTATATTCTTATTGCAGAGAAAAATTATTTTCAAGTATTGATCAAATAATAGTTTATAATAATGCATTAAATAATTGATAAAGACTGGAAAATGCTTCAGGAATTTTGAAATATTACTTAACCAAAGAATTCTCTCTTTGAAACATTCAGACAAAAAAGCAAGGCGGAACTGCATTGGCTATAAAGGGTAGAAAATTGGGGACCTGCAAATTTGCCTTTACCCTCCTTTTTACCTCACTTCTCTTCCACCAATTGTGGCCCAAAATGTGATTCTAAGGTTTATATAAGTCTCTGAGGAACTAATTCCCAAATCTCTGTCATCTATAGGTATTTGGGGAAGGTATTGCGGAATGCAGACTAAAATGTGTGGGAAAGGCTCTATCAGAGTAGTTGAAATTTGTATTTTTACCTTAAGGTTTGAGTAGTATTTGGGTAGATGAGCAGATGAATCCAGAAATGCTTAGGAGTGAAACTGATAGTATTAGCAAAAGCAGGAAACATGAGTTTGGCAAAATATAATACAAATAGAAGACAATGCAAGATGCCTGGTTGAAGAAGTTTCATTACTGGGAATGCTGAACTGGAATTAAATTCTGGAGAATTCAAATGTAGCCAGTTTAAAATGGAAGTAATTCTTAAATTATCAAATACAATCTATATTTTAGATTGGTTAATCTAGTAGTGATTTGTAGTAGTCATTAAAAATATGAGAGACTGGACATGGTGGGTCATGCCTGTAATCCCAGCACTTTGGGAGGTCAAGACCGGAGGATTGCTTGAGCCCAGGAGTGAGACACCCGCCTGGGGAATAGAGTGAGACCCAATCTCTACAAAGTATTAAAAAAAAAAAAAATTAGCTGGGCGTGGTGGCACACACCTACAGTTCCAGCTACGTGGGAGGCTGAGGTGGGAGGGCTCCTTTAGCCTGGGGAGATCAAGGCTGCAGTAAGCTGTGATCACGCCACTGCACTCTGGCTGGGGCAACAGAGCAAGACTCTGTCTCAAAAAAAGAAAAAAAAAGTAAAGAAATATAAAAGAATAGATCCCCAAATCCTCTGAGAAGAATGCATTGTGGATTTCTGTTGGGTTCCTGGCCAGCATTTCTTTCTTAGGGTTTTAACTGTCCAGTATGCCATGTAATCCTGGAGTCACTTCAATTTTGTGACCTTTTCCTAAGGCCCAAATGAGACCCAAAACCGATCTATTAAGAAGCCCTATTCCTCTACTCAGAATAATTGTATTTAAGTTATGGACACATGCCCCATGCTGTTCTCCCCTGGCAATATTCTGACATTGGAGACACCAATCTCTTACTTGTAATAGTGCTGAAAGAATGGGAAGACAAGCTGTTGGCCAGCCATGATGAAGAAAGTTGGACGGGCACGGTGGCTCACGCCTGTTATCCCAACACTTTGGGAGGCCGAGGTGGGTGAATCACCCGAGGTCGGGAGTTCGAGAACAGCCTGGCCAACATGGTAAAACCCCATCTCTACTAAAAATAAAAACATAAAAAATAAAAAAATTAGGGGCATGGTGGCAGGTGCCTGTAATCCCAGCTACTCAGGAGGCTGAGGCAGGAAAATCGCTTGAACTCGGGAGGTGGAGGTTGCAGTGAGCTGAAATTGCACCATTGCACCCTAGCCTTGGCAACAAGAGTGGAACTCCGTCTCAAAAAAAGAAAAAAGAAACTTAACTGTAGTGGGAGGGAATGAGGGTAATCCCTGAGATTATCCCACAGGTGAAAAGAATAAAGAGAGAAAAAAAAAAAACCTTGATGAAATAGTTGGGGTGTTGAGACCCAGCTGAGCCTGAAGTCATTCCATATCAATACTTTTTTAAAAAGCCGTTTTTAATTTTTATTTCTTTAACTAGTCTAAACTGGGTTATGCCACCTTAAATTGGTTTGCTGGGTTTAGGCTGGTAACTGCAATAACAACCTAATAGTTATTTACTCAGCACCAACTCTGACAGCTACTGTAGTAGAAACTGTCAAATAATTTATTCTAAACTTATAATTTTATTTAAACTTTATAACACCCATCATAAAAACTAAATAAGATGTAATGTGTTTTTCTTCATTTATAAAAAAGGACAATAAAATCAAGAGAGCTTGAACAACTCCTCCAAATTTGCAAAACTAGTACCTAGAAATTCAGGGACATGAACCCATATCTGTGTGTAACCAAATTCTATCAGTTTTTGAGAGTACACAATTTTGCCTCTGGGAAGAAGAAAGGAAAGTTGATCTAAGAGACTTTGCCAAGAACAGTAAATAAATGATGGAGGCCGGGCGGTGGCTCATGCCTGTAATCCCAGCACTTTGGGAGGCCGAGGTGGGTGGATCACGAGGTCAGGAGATCGAGACCATCCTGGCTAACACGGTGAAACCCTGTCTCTAATAAAAAAAAATACAAAAAAATAATTAGCTGGGCATGGTGGCAGGCGCCTGTAGTCCCAGCTACTCGGGAGGCTGAGGCAGGAGAATGGCGTGAACCTGGGAGGCAGAGCTTGCGGTGAGCTGAGATTGCACCACTGCACTCCAGCCTGGGCGACAGAAAGTGACTCCGTCTCAAAAAAAAAAAAAAAAAAAAAAAAAAAAAAAAAAAAAAAAGATGGGATCCAGTGACTGCTGAACATGAAGAGTTAAAAAAAAAAAAAAAGCTTTAGGAATCAAAGAAAATGACATTTAAATCGCAGATATTTAGAAAACTGAAAATCGAGTGGGCTTTTTGGAGAACAGGATAGGATCAATTCAATTTGAAGTATGTGGAGTTTCAAGCAATGGTAGAACATTTAAGTGGATGTGGCCATCAGAAAGTAGAGACACAAGAGTGAAGTTCAAATGAATGTGAGAACTAAAGAAGAGCAGACTAATAACCTTGGTGTGGGGAAAGCAAACTTGTAATTCACTGATCCCTTCTTATTGCTAGAGCTGGTGAGAAGGCTGTCTCTTGCCTTCTATGAGAACCTGGGGCAGCTGGTAGCTATTTCTCCAGCTGAATTCAGAACACCACTCTGCAATTGAAGATAATGGGGCAACACATAAACAGAGCTGATGGATGGACGAGGAAGATGACTGTTCAGAAATGCTCAATTAAAAAGAAATCCAGTCCCGTGTTGCAATGTTTATTAAAATGCTGTGGAAACCACAGCTGAGAAGTCCAGGCAAATTTTAAGCAGTTGAACTCACTAAATAATTATGAGTCTTAGGCCTTTCTTCCCTTCCTTTATCCATGCTGCAAAGTGTGCCAGGGCCACCTTCTTCTACAGGTATTGTTTTCCATAATGAGCGAGGTTTCTTAGCACAATAATTTTAAGAGAAATATTTAGTAACTGGAAATTAAGAGTTTTTTCAAACTCTTAAAACTCTTATTTTAATATTTAAATATTTCTTGTCAAGGTTTTCTAATTTAAGAGCTTGGAACGGAAATTAATAAATGCTAATATTCCTCAAATCCATTCAGTGATTCATTTATTCATTCATTCTTTTCCTAAGCTTGCATATTTGTGTGCTTTATGTAAAGATTTGATTAAAAATGTGTAATAATTTATGAAAATATGTTAATATATGATACATGTTAATATATAAAGAAAATATAATTAACAAATTTTGTTTTCCAATAAGTGAAATAAACAAGTATTTGCTCATAGCACGTTCTTACTTCAGTTGAAATTGAATCTACTACAATTGTTGAAAGTAATGAAATTATCAACATGTAGGAAAAATGTCTTTACTCCCATAGCCCCAATTCATTACAATTAAAATAAAGGACATTGATAATAGACCAAGGTTATCTCCCTTACAGTATTTGAATCTGTTTATTTATGCTTCATGCATTAAAACCCCTAATAATAATATTTCTTTGCTTCCTTTTTTTTTCTTGTTGGTACAGAAAGATGTACCTGTTGTAATTGAATGCAAGGAATTGTAAAGGATATGAATCTGTGAAGAGTCCTTCCCAACTCAGCCATAAAATACTAATTTTTCAGTTGGAATAGAAAAGTAAATACTATAAACTGTGTTTTAATGACATTTTAATAGATTTTAACTGAGTTATTTATTTAAAATATATACAAATGGCATTTCAACTATTCTACAGAAATCAATTTCAGTCACTCATTCACTTTTTCAATTTATAGCTGCCCCTGATTGTTTGGTCTTGTCTCTTTAGTCCTTTTGAAAATGGCTTGTTTTGAAAACGTCTTCAGTAACTTTTTAATGTACTTCTCTATCCATCTATTCAAAACAAAAGAAAATAGAAGTATACCTTGCAAAGCTGGGAAACTTAATAACATTAGCAAACTACCTACCATATACCCTAGAATCTATCATGCAATTGTTAAATGATATTATCTTTAATAATAATTATTATTAATAACAAGTACATTATACAAATTGAATAAAATGCCTGCACAGTGTCTGTGTGTTTATTTGGTCCTGGAATGCAGGGGTCAACATAAGCATCTGGGAAGAACCACTAGAATCGTGTCTGAAAGTATATACAGCAAGGCATAGTGGTTGAGAGCAAAGGTTTCAGATTTCAGCTGACTTGGCCTAAATGCTGTTTCTTCTGTTTACTGAGCTGGATGACAGTGGGCAAGTTGATCTTTCTGTACCCCATTTTCTTCATCTGTAAAATGGGTGATAATAATACCATCTCTTAAGGACTCTTAGAGGATTAAATTGCTTAATATATGTAAAATCCTTAGAAGAATAGCTGGCAGAGAATGAATGCTACACCACTATTTTTGAGTACTTTTATATTAATGTGGCATTCTGAAAGTATCAAGTCATCTTCCTAATCATCATATTTGCTCTTGGCTTATGACATCAGAATATGTAAACCTTTTACCTTTAAAACTCCAGCGGAGTTTGCCACTAACCATTATTTTTCTTTTCTCTCACTAATGGTAAGAAATACATGCTAAATGCAGTGGCCATGGGAGTGCAGAAGGAGCACGGAGCTTGTTTTAAGCCAGGACTCCCTGCTGGAGTACATAGGAGAGGCCCAGACGGGGGCAGCTGTCGAGGCAGTGATGTATGACAAATGACTTGCTGCTGCAATGGATCATCAGAGGCTGGCTACACTGGTGACATGTCACAGTCATACATCATCAGAGCGGTGCCTGGCAGCAGCAGCAGCCTGAAAACCACCCTGCCCCATAAATTTTAATACAGCCAAATAAAAAAGCTGTACTTTTCTTTTCTTCTAAATTAAAGATTGACACTCAGGAAAGGAGGGACAGAGGACTCTTTCATATGACCAGGTTGCTTTCCAAGACCCCAGAGGCACTGAGGTCCTCTATTAATATGCACTGTCATCAGTGCTCCCCAATAAATGGAAAACAAAACAAAACAAAACCAAAACCCCAGCTACCTTAGTTTGACTCAACCAGACTGGACCCAACGTATGACTTCCTGGCACAGTCTGCCCTGTGAGGTAGAGACATCCTATATTAACCTATGGAAAATTGTTAGAAGCAGTGAATTGATTTGTTACTGAGTACTTGCCTATAGTCAGCCGATGGGAGTACATTAAAGTTTGCTATAATCTGTGAGGAATGCTGAGCAGTTTATATCTCAATGGAGGTGGATATAGCTAGTCCACTGAACAGCTTGATAAGTTTTTACCAAAATGGCAATTTCCTTACTAGGTTTTGGGATACAATCGTGAATCAAGCATTCTAGTAGTTTGCTTTTCAGTTGGGTTTAAGAGGAGATACTAAAAATGGACAAAAAATGAGTAAGATATGAATTCCAACTATTGATAAGAAATAAAAATAGGGTGATAAAGAAATAAAAATAGAGCGATGAGATAGAGATCAGGTGTCCGCTTTAATTAAAGTTGTCCGGAAAGGCATCCCTAAAAAGGTTAGTTATGATTTGAGACCTCAATGAGAAGAAGCAGGCAGCCAAGGAAATTTCAGATAATGAAGTGCCCCAGGCAGAAGAATGGCAAATGCGAAGTCCTGAGACAGTAATGGATGTGCCAAATTTAAATCAGAAGGGAGACACTGTAGCATATGCATAACAAATGTGGGAAGAATTGAGATAGTAGAGGACAGATGGGAAACAAGTTTGAGTTCATCGAGTGTCTTGTAAGCCATACTGAGGAGTTTGGATAATCTGATTATAAACAATTAGAAGGATTTTGTGTGTGTGTGTTTTTGTTTTTGTTTTTTTGTTTTTGTTTTTTTTTGAGACAGAGTCTCACTCTCTCACCCAGGCTGGAGTGCAGTGGCGCTATCTAGGCTTACTGCAACCGCCACCTCCCAGGTTCAAGAGATTCTGCTGCCTCAGCCTCCTGAGTAGCTGAGACTACAGGCATGTGCCACCACGTCCAGCTAATTTTTGTATTTTTAGTAGAGACGGGGTTTCACCATGTTGGTCAGGATGATCTTGATCCCTTGACCTCGTGATCCATCCGCCTCGGCCTCACAAAGTGCTGGGATTACAGGCATGAGCCACCACACCCGGCCAATTAGAAGGTTTTAAGCAGGGTAAGGATGTGAGAACACTCCCAATTTGGAAAGAAAAAAAAAAATTCTTGTTGCTATGTGAAGAGAATGTTGAGGTGGGTAGCATTGGAGGTGGGGAAGAAAGACCAAAGGTGGAGAGACTAGTTAGAAAGCTTAACTAGCGTAACTGAATAAGTCAGAATAATCCAGGTAACAGATGACTGACATTGTGCAGCAATTTTAGCAGTATGATGACAGAAAGTGTTTGGATTTACAAAATATTTTGGAGGCAGAGCCGATGTGACTCATTCATGGAGTAGACGTTTTGCACGACGAAGGGAACAGAACCAGGGAAATGTCTTTAGATTCTACTTCTACATGACAAAGTGGTGGTAATATTGTTTACCAAAATGTCCAAAAAACTTTGGAAGAAGCTTCTGAGTGAAAACGAATATGTTGCTTTTCATGGCATTCTGTTGAGATGGAAATTCAGTATCCTAGCAGAATTCTCAAGTAGGTAGTCGATAGAGGACTTTGGAGCTCAGGGGACAGGTCTGGAGATCAAAATTTGAGATTCTTTATCCTGAGATTTAGGTAAAGCTGTATAAGAGGGGAAGGCTTGAGGAGGGAGCTCTGGGACATTCTAATATGTTGAGGTTTGGTAAGGGAGAAGGGGCGAATAAAAGAGAGGAAGAAAGGGTGATAAGAAGAGGTAGAAAATCAAACAAGGTGAGTGCTGATGTTGAAAAATCCCAGAGAACAAAGAGTTTCAGGAAGGAGGGACTGGTCTTCTGCTGCTGGGCCACTGACGCTAAAAGGTAGTTTAGAATGAACATGGAGAATGAACATCATCTTCCAAAGGATGAATTTTGTCAGTAACATTATTATGAGAAATGTTTATAGTGTGATGGTAATGAAAGTCCAATTGGAAAATCTGAGCACAGGAGAGAAGCTGAGGAAGTAGGAATCAGACTATAGACAACTCTTTGGATGGCCGTTTCTAGCAAATGCAATGGAGAAATGGAATAGTAACTGAAGGTAGATGTTGGAGTTTATGAAATTTCTTTTAAAGGTGGGTGATATTAAGGCATATTTGAGTAAGGGAGGAGACCACCCCTCATATTGTCTTATGCCCAATTTCTGCCTCCAAAGAAAGAAGAAGTAAAAACTAAAAGGCAGAAATGAAATCCACAAGCAGATAGCCCACCGCCATACCCTGGGCATGGCAGTTAAAGATCAACCCCTGACCTAATAGGTTATGTTATCTATAGATTACAGACATTGTAGAGAAAAACACTGTGAAAATCCCTGTCCTGTTCTGTTCTGTTCTAATTACCGGTGCATGCAGCCCCCAGTCACGTACCGCCTGCTTGCTGAATCGATCACGACCCTCTCACACGGACCCCCTTAGAGTTGTGAGCCCTTAAAAGGGACAGGAATTGCTTACTCAGAGAGCTCGGTTGTTGGAGATGTGAGTCTTGCCGAAGCTCCAAGCTTCTTTAACTTGGTGTCTGAGGGGTTTTGTCTGTGACTTGTCCTGCTACGTGAGTACTAATGTAAATGAACCATTAGAAGGTGAGACAGAAGTAAAAGGAGGGAGTTCTAGGAGTGAGGTCCTAACAAGGTATGAAAGAATGGATCCAGAGTATCCATGCTCTTAGATAAGAGCAGAGAAAGTTCATAGACTTTAAAGAAAGAGATGACACAACATGTGATACAGATGCAGGTAGTTTGGTGGATGTGGCTGTAATCAGATAAGGCACTGAATTGGATCTATTTTATTAAATATGAATCAAATTTTCAGCTGAGAATGAGAAAAATTTCAGGAAAGAGACAGTGGAGAAATGTCACCTTTGAGAAGGGAAAATAATTAGATTGAAATGCTAAAATTGTCTGGAAATGTGAGAGGCTTCTCTGGGATTTGTGGTCAGGAATTTGTCGTATGTGTTACTTCAAAGAGTATTCAGATTTTTAGATCCAGGCATTGAGTAAATGATTGATTGGGTTAATTAGGGATAGATATTGCCAACATTTGACTGAAGCACAGAAGAGCATGGGAATTCAGAGTATATGCAAGGGACTGATTATAGTACTAGACCATGGAGGATGGTTGTTTAAAAAGGGAAATGAAGACTCAGATGCAAAGGGATTTTATGCATAGAGAAAACATAATGCTTTTGATGGCTTGGAGGTATGGGTGAATCAGTCAATTTCTGGAGTGAGAGAAGCAGAGTAAGTGAACTGACTGGTAGTAGATGAATGGTCAAGGCAGCAGGGTTTGAAATTAAGATTTTCGAATTGGTGTAGTTACTGGTGATGAAAAGTCTTGAGTGTGACCATGTGAGTCAATGACCTTTTAGTGAAATGAGAGAAGAAACATTGTAGAATCTAAAGAAGTGAAGGAATTGGTGGGCTGTTGGTGGTTCATTTAGATGGATATCAGAATTGTCGAGAATGATAGTAAACAAAGAGATGAAAGGAAGACAGTAATTGAGATGCAAAAGATCCACCTGCCAGATCCTCCTGAATTCAGCGCTTCCTATACCCAGGGCCCAGATGATTCCACAAGGCTATCTGTTCCACCCCACACTTGGAGAAAGGACCAAAAAGTGCTTCAAAGAAGGGAAATTAGGAGCTGGGGCTCAAGCAGTTCCCTATCTGGGGTGTCATAGATGACACTTCTAAATCATTCCAAAGTGTGGAGAGCCTGAGGTCAGGGCTGGGATTACAGGTGCCCGCCACTATGCTTGGCTAATTTTTTTTGTATTTTTAGTAGAGATGGGAGTTTTACCATGTTGGCCAGGCTGGTCTTGAACTCCTGACCTTGGGTGATCTGCCCGACTCGGCCTCCCAAAGTACTGGGATTACAGGCGTGAGCCACCGCACCTGGCCGACATTTTAATTTTTTTCTTATGAGAGGGATCACAGTAGGTAAACATCTTTCCTTTCCTGTAAAACACTGGCTTAATTCCTAAAGCATCATTTGCAGACTAATTTATTTCACAGATTTTTGAACCCAATTTGTTTTCGATTGGCAGTATTTCTTTAGGAGAGATTGAGCAGAGAAAGAAAAAGAAATACACGTTTGGGTGAGTAACAGAATTAAAACACACTGGATCCTTTGATAGGTGAGGAGTAGGATTTGTTCAGAGCCAAATCCCTCTGGAATTTTGAAAACAAAAAAAGAAACATTAAGGCATTCGAACTTTTTAACTTTAGAGTTGTAATTAATTTAGGACCATTAACATTATATGCGGAAACAACAAAATTCCCCCATAGCCTCTCAATTCTTCAGTGGAAGCATATCCAAAGTAAATACTGCCCCTTGATACTGTACCATGAAATACATTTCTAAGAAATCCTTGGCACCTTTTCTCTGAATTTCCAACATAGTCTGCTAAAGAAACTCTTCAGTGAAACCACACAGGTACTGCTTCAGGAAAAACAACGATTAAAAAAACAACAAAAAAACCCCCTGAAACTACAGCCCCAGAGTGCATTTTCCAGCCAATTATGAGGATGTATTAATGTGTTTTAGTTTTTGTTTTTGTTTTTGTTTTTTTTTGAGACGGAGTCTTGCTCTGTTGCCCAGGCTGGAGTGCAGTGGCAGGATCTCAGCTCGCTGCAAGCTCCGCCTCCCAGGTTCATGCCATTCTCCTGCCTCAGCCTCCTGAGTGGCTGGGACTACAGGCGCCCGCCACCACGCCCGGCTATTTTTTTTTTTTTTTTTGTATTTTTAGTAGAGACAGGGTTTCACCATGTTAGCCAGGATGGTCTCGATCTCCTGACCCCGTGATCTGCCCACCTCGGCCTCCCAAAGTGCTGGGATTACAGGCGTGAGCCACTGCGCCTGGCCAATGTATTAATGTTTTTTATATTACCCAAAAGATGTTTGCGATAGCATCCGTAGCAAAGGGATTTCTCCCAGTATTTTAGAAGTATTTTTCTAATGACACTGCATCCTGATCTCTATTCTGTCTGTCTTTGTGTGTCTCTCCTTATGTTTCTCTCTCTTGCTTTCTATTTCCCTCTCTGTCTGTCTCTCCTCCTGTTCAGCCAGTGTCTACAGAATTTGGAAACAAGATATTTCCGCAAAGCAAGCAACAGATTCACCCACATTTCAGGATTTCAGAGCATTTATCTTAGCGCTGGATTATGATGTCATTTAAATAAATTATTTAACAACACTGACTCCATTGTTTTTCTTTTAATTTTCTGCAGAGATAGGAATTAGGAAAACATTATTTATGGTAGAAGGAATTATGCAGACAAATGGTAAAAAGCATATATTAAGCATATAGATATGTTGCTTTATTTAAAGGAAAATGTACAGATGTTTTGATATTATAATATAGACATAGACATAGAGAATCTGGATACTTGTTAATGATTCATGGCTCATAGCTCTTACAGCCCTTTCTATAATGTTGGGGAATTTTAAGCCTTGGAAAACAGAATCTCTCTCCCTGACCATCTCCCACTCTCTTTTCACCTGTTTCTTTTTCTCCCCATGGCGGGAATCTTCCCTTACCTTTCTATCTTGGAGCTGGCCATAAAGAAGTTATCTGACCCATCCTGTCTGATTGTGGGTCATAAGACCCCCATTTCAGAAGGGGTCCTGCCCCATACCCTAGAGGAAGGAACAACGCACAGAGGCCAAGAAGAATCGGAACAGACAGGATTTGCTGGGTTTCCTCACTCAGTCTGTTAGTGTAAGATCACGCTGTTTCTTTCCAATCACATTTCCACACAGTGGTCAATCATGCTTATCCAATAAAGTCTCCATAAGAGGCCCAAGAAGGCAGGATTTGGGAGCCACGATTGCGCCACTGCACTCCAGCCTGGGTGATAGAGGGAGGTTCCATCTCAAAAAGAAAAAAAAAAAAAAAAAAAGAAAAGAAAATTAAAATGTCAAAGTTGTCTCTATTATGCAGAGTGTCTTTACTCATAGAAGGGAAGGAAGGAGTGTCTTCTCTTCTTTATGACTAACCATGGCACTCTGTATACTCTATGTCCTAAGGACACTGACAATCATACACCAAAGCTTACCTGATATTTTACACAGTCAGCTATCAGTTATTCACATTAATGGGTAGGGAAAAAAAAAGGAGAGAGGTACAGGGGAGGGACACCACAGTTAACTCTAGAGAGAGAATACTTTTCAAATGGTTCCATTTGATTTTTGGCATTTTTATTTTAATATGGTAGTGATGTGATATGTGGATTTTTTATTTTCAGTTCTTAAAATATTGTTTATTTATTTATTTATTTATTATTTTTTCTTTCTTTTTTTTTTTTTTTTTTTTGAGACACAGTCTCTGTTGCCCAGGCTGGAGGGCAGTGGCACTATCTCGGCTCACTGCAACCTCCACCTCCCAGGTTGAAGCGATTCTCCTGCCTCAGCCTCCTGAGTAGCTGGGACTACAGGCGCATGCCACCACGCCTGGCTAATTTTTTGTATTTTTAGTAAAGACAGGGTTTCACCACGTTAGGCAGGATGGTCTCGATCTCCTGACCTCATGATCTGGCCACCTCAACTTCCCAAAGTGCTGAGATTATAGGCGTGAGCCATCGCGCCCAGCCATGTAATGAAGTTTAATGAGGAAAAGTCACCTTTCTCATTTTGCCTTTATGCTTAGCTCTTCTCTTATTTCTGTAAAAGAAATTATTTATATATCACTTCTGAGATTGATTATTCCAAACCACCAACCTGAAGAGAAAAGCAGTCTTTTGCAAATGTTGCTGTTTTACACTTTCCCTAGGGCCAGAGATACTTATTTTGGCCTTTGAAAATTTTTCTACTCACTAGTCTAACCTTAAGTAAATATCCCGTTTGTTTCCACAAACTGCATAATTAGCAGAACCAATGAAAATATTACTATGAATTTAAAAGCAAAATGTCCATGGATAATCTTTAATTCCAATAATCTGCTCCCAGGTCATTAAGAATTCCTTTATAATTCTTAATTCAAAAGTGGGTCGTACACTTTGTACATACCAGTCTTCAAAACGAAAGTTATGGCACTATTGGCAAAGGCTAGGGAATGTCTAGAAAAATAAGGAAACAGATCTCGGAGTTTCCATGTGCGGAGAGATAAATGATGAGTTATATTTCATCTAGAAAGCAGGAAGACTATGGAGAAGTAATTGATTATTAACTTGAGAGTTGTATGAATAAGTGGAGATTTTCTCAGTCTTTGGACAGTTATTATATACACTCTAATTTTTGGTTCTCCTAGAAAAGACTGTCCCATAGAGTAAAATTGTGAATTGTTTGTCTCTGTAACCCTAGGACCTAGCCCACTGCAATACACCTCTCATAATTATTGGGGATTTGAATGAAAATTAATTATTTATTGGGCTACATGATGACTACAGGCATACTCTTAAAACTTGAGATTTGCCAATGGACAGGAGAACGGTGAAAAAACTCAGAAAAATACACTTATATTTATATTTCTCTGCAATTTTACACTTAATTCTAATGATAGTAATTATGATTTATTGAATATTTTATCCTACATTCAGCCCATTGCATGCTTTATCCCCCAAATCCTTATAAATTAAAGGAAAAAACGATGAGACAAGAGAACATTTATACACATTTAATATGTTAGAAAACTGAAGCTCAGAGAAGTTATGGAATGCATACAGTTTCACATAACTGAGATTTAAATCCAGGTCCGTCATCTTCCAAAGGCTGGACACTTTCCTTCATATTGTATCACGTTTACATCGATTCTCTTAATTACTTGGCTAAGGATGCTAAGAAGTCGTCTTCATCCCACCATGTTAGTTTGAAATTGTTCTGGGTATGAAGCTTTGGTTCTGGCTATCTTCGGTAACCAGAATTACAATTTTGATAGTTTCATTAGGTTGGTGCATACATAAGTGCAGTTTTTACCTTATTTTTCATCACTATTTTTATAATTTTAATGTTCTATCTTGTAAATTATGCAATTTAAATGCGGTAAACTGGCAGGTCACAATGTATATTAAGTAAATGGCAGTTTATCAACAGAGGAGGGTTCTTTATTTCCCATAGCAGAAAACAAATTCTTCTCCAGTCCAAGAATTTCAAATGTTAACCCCACTGTAGGACATGGAGATACTTGTTGGTTGTACCCTGTGTTGTGTCTATAGGATCCTTCAAAAATTTTATTTTCCAGAGGACGTTCCTCACCTTTGTTAATGGTTCTCCTACAGCGAGATTTCATTTGTTGTGTCTCTTCATGCTGTCGCCTGGGAGTCCATGAGTGTCCTGCTGTAATGAGAACAAATACAGTTAAGATTATTTCCCCACTTTCGAAGTTGAGAAATGTAGACCCAGTGAGTGTGAGTGCCTTCTCCATTCATTAAGTAACTGTATATAAGAATGCTATTCCTAGACATCTTCTAAGCCCTCGTCACTAAAATCGGAGGACAGATATTTCTTTCCACGTTTTGATGCTTTATAGGGTTTTATAGCCTAAATTATCCATGTTGCTTAAAAATAAGTCAACACCAGCATATTAAAAACAAGAGGAGCTGCTTGTGGGGATAAAATGGACAGAATCTTTCTAGAGGACAGTTGTGTAGTATTCAGCAGAAATCTTACAAATAGTCACTTGGTCCTGCAATTCACAATCTAGGTTATATATTTTTAGAAATAACAGCAACAGCCGGGCGCAGTGGCTCACACCTGTAATCCCAGCACTTTGGGAGGCCGAGGCAGGCAGATCACAAGGTCATGAGCTCGAGGCCATCCTGGCCAACATGTTGAAACCCTGTCTATACTAAAAATACAAAAATTAGCTGGGCATGGTGGTGCATGTCTGTAATCCCAGCTACTCGAGAGGCTGAGGCAGGAGAGTCGCTTGAACCAGGGAGTTGGAGGTTGCGGTCAGCTGAGATCGTGCCACTGCACTCCAGCCTGGAGAAAGAGTTAAGACTCCATCTCAAACAAAAAAAGAAAAGAGAAAGAAAGAAATAACAGGAATAATATATACAGGTATGTGCAGAAAAGCTACAAATCATGCTAAACAAAAATTTGAAATATCAGAAGTATAGCTAGTTAACTATATAATACTCATACTAAAATCCATGTTATAGAGAAAAATATTTTTATGTATGACAAAATGCTCAGAATATAGAATTAACTTGAAAGACTTTTTTTTTTTTTAATTTTATTTTTTATTTTTTATTTTTTTTTTTGAGACAGAGTCTCGCTCTGTCACCCAGGCTGGAGTGCAGTGGCACAATCTCGGCTAACTGCAACCTCCTGGGTTCAAGCAATTCTCATGCCTCAGCCTCCAAGTAGTTGGGATTACAGGCATGCACCACCACACCCAGCTTATTTTTGTATTTTTTGGTAGAGAAGGGGTTTCGCCATGTTGGCTCAGCTGGTCTCGAACTGCTGACCTCAGGTGATCTGCCCACCTTGGTCTCCCAGAGTGCTGGGATTACAACCATGAGCCACAGTATCCAGCCCCCTTATTTTTTTTAACCATTCACAGCAATATTTTAAATTTGGAAATGCATATTTTAAAGCAAAAATACAGAAGCATTCATGAAAAATGCATAATCTGAAAATTATGAAAACATTTCTGCTACCAACACATTTCTAACTACAAAACTGACAACCATATTTGTTACTTCTGTGTAGCGAGAGAAGTTCATTTCTAAAACAGATAAAATTGAGTCTTTAGGTGTGGATGGAATGAATAGCAATCTTCTTTTTAAAAAATTTCTTAGTCATTTGTAAGCACTAAACATGCAACAGCTTTAAAGAGGAGAGTCTGCAAAGGAACCAGGGTTGTCCAAGGGCATCCAGGTAAGCCAGAGCTGGGGGTACCTTTGGGTCATCATGTCAGGAGCCAAAAGCACCTGCCTTGTGGATCCTGCTGCCATGATTCTGATATCCACCATGCCCAGGTCCATGGCATCTTCCCCTGCCACCACTGTCCTAGGCGGCCAAGGTCTCTAGAATTAATCTCCAGCTGAGACATTATATCAGAACATCATATCATTTGCTGGCTTCTGGAAACAATGGTCTACAATCAAATCTTCAGCATGAGCCTTTTCACTCTATGGTTTATGAAGAACCAACTTCTTCCACTGCCCATCAGCACCTTCACGTGGTTTTCAGACATGAAATTTTATCTCCGCCCAGTCCTTATGTTGGACAGCCTTCCACTCACTCAAAGTCATCCCTTTTGGAGCATCTGCCTTTACCTCCTCAGCTTCATTCTCCTCCTTTTCAATGTCTGCCACCACATGTTCTTCACCTTCAAGGGTTTCCTTAGTTATATTTGATTGATGCAAGTCACTGTAATGATAATTGTTTCTGAATGTAAATGTTGGGGACTCTGTTAATCCATCTTTGACAGTTCCCCAGTTGTGACATCTGCTGCCTACATGTCTGTCCTGGTGCTTCAGGCCAGCTGTGTCGCTTGCACTGCTCTTACATCATACTCATGAGTGTCAGGAGAATCAAACCCATCTTCCTGGCCACTCCACACCCACCACCCCCTCGACCTCTTCCAAGACCCCCATGGCCTCCACCAGGAAGGCCAGTAATCAGTCTATCAACTGAAGCTCCTCCTCCTTCCTTTTCTTCAAGTGGCTTTTCAAATCTTCACTCATGAGGTGGTCACCTCTCTGGTCCTCTCTCAATTATTTTTCCATCCCTCTGAAGTTGTTGATCAGGCCTTCTTCTCAGGCATCTTACTCCCTCTCTCTTAAGTGCCAGAGTAGCTGCATCTCTTCTTTCTTGTCAATCATGATAATTCTTGTCAGTCATGCAAATGTTAGGGGGCAGTGGGTTCCTGTTGTCTTTGGGGGCTCTTTTTATCTTTTTGAGATAGGGTCTTGCTCTGTCGCCCAGGCTGAAGTGCAGTGGCATGGTAATAGCTCACTGTAGCCTCAACCTCCTGGACTCAAGGATCCTTCCACTTCAGCCTCCCAAGTAGCTGGAACCACAAGCATGCACCACCATGCTTGGATAACTTTTTAAATTTTTGTAGAGATGGGATCTCACTTTGCTGCCCAGGCTAGTCTTGAACTCCTAGACTCAAGCAATCCTCCCACATCGACCTCTTAAAGCACTGGGATTATGGGCTTGCACCACCACGGAAAGGCCTTTCTGTGACTTTTTAGGCAGCTGTGTCCCTGATGCCTTGGAGGTGGTCTCAGCTGTGGCCTGAGCTGCACTCTTGGCCCCAGGGCCTCCAACACTGCCCCCCAACAGTTTCGTTCTTCTTATTCTTTCCTACCTTTAGCACCTTGAGGGGTCCAATTCATGGCCAAATAACTGGTCCAATTGGTGGGTGACCATGCAGCCAAAGCTTTCCTGTAAGGTCCTAGCCATGATGGGGGCTCTGTGACATGTTCCTCCGGCTATTGTAACAGGCAGCACTGAAAGACATTTGAAACCGATGATAGAGTATGATCCATTTTTAAGTACTAGGGAGTATGTGAATGTGATCATAAGACTCATATGCATATGAATATTTCCAACTGCTTTTAGCACTGATTTTTGAAGATGCTATTTTAAGTAATCATCTCCCAAATCATATTTAAATCATATAATTACTTTTTAATCAGAAAAATATTGATAAATGCTCTATTGGGTCTGATTATAGCATTTAGTGACTTTCCTTGTAGAAAGGAGAATCAGGTTAAGCAGCAGAAAAGCAAAAATAGGAATTACAATGGCATATCTTAGATGTGGGAGTCTGTACTTATGTCAACACGGATAGTTGGCAATGTGCCAAAGCTTGGTGGCCATCTGATCACTAAACTAGGACTTTCCTCCTTTAGTGCCCTGGCAGCTTCTGTGATTGTCCTCTTTTCTTTTTTTCCCCCATGCTTTTAGGGGCATTCCTTCTTATGGCCCTCCCTTTCTTCTTCTTCTTCTTTTTTTTTTCTTTTTCTTTCTTTTTTGAGACAGAATTTTGCTCTTGTCGCCCAGGCTGGAGTGCAATGGCGCAATCTTGGCTTACCACAATCTCAGCCTCCCAGATTCAAGCAATTCTCCTACCTCTGCCTCCCGAGTAGCTGGGATTACAGGCATGTGCCACCACGCCCGGCTAATTTTGTATTTTTAGTAGAGATGGGGTTTCTCCGTGTTGGTCAGGCTGGTCTCCAACTCTTGACCTCAGGTGATCCCTCCGCCTTGGCCTCACAAAGTTCTAGGATTACAGACATGAGCCACTGCTCCCAGCCGGCCCTCCCTTTCAAATTCAACATGCACCCTGATGTAGTAGTTTAGATTATCCACTGGACCGCTTGTCCAGCTAAGGCCAAAGACATGGCTGGCCGTTGCCACAGCTGTAAGCCTTTCCTGCATTAGAAGAGTCCAAAGAGTATAAAAAATCCTATTTGTGAAACTGTGTAAAGTTACGAGAAAGCTTTTGTTCACCTGAGTGGTATTGGATCCCACTTATGTGAAGTCACATAGTGCCTTGTCATTACTGTACTACCTCAATGTGAATATTGTAATCTCATGTTCTCTATTCTAGAGCTATGAAGCACAAGAATTACACCAGAGCTTCCTCTTGTCTGTAGTGAGCAAATTGTGTGGGTGGAAAACAGATGGAGTCAGAAAAATAGCTTATGATTTTTTTTCCATATATTGACGTTTTACTTTTTATTAATAAGTGTTCTTGCCTTGATTCAGCCAGAAAGTACAGCTGGTACTAGGACAATAAAAGCCCAATAGCATCCCGATCATATACACATTATGTTCATGGAACTTGGTCCCTAGTGTTTTTAGGATGATGAAAAATCCACATATGTACGTATCAACAGCCCATAATGCAGCTCATGCTACAAAAATTCTGCTGACTGGTAGTGTTTCCCATATTTGCATGTCTTTGTAAGATGCAGAAAGAAAAATAAACAAATAGATAGATAAGAAGGTGCCTTCCATGCCACTACATTCGGCCGTTCATGACTGTGTCCTCAGGCTTTTCCTGCCATGGGAGGGTCCAGAAAATACGGTAAATAAATAAGCAGAGGGAAATGCCTTCCCAAGCCACAACTGCTACTCAGCTTACACACTGCAGTGGAAGACTCAATTTTGCATCTATCATTATTTTAACTGGCAATTGCTTAGACAATTTCCCAGTTCTTATGAAAGAACTTAAATTATTTATGATGCTGACTCCTCACAATAGTTAATTCCTTAAAATGGCCCTATGTAAGAATGGAACACAATTTTATTTTGTGAAGGAGAAAAACAAAGAAGAAGAAGGGAGCAGGAAAGACTTATATTAAATTTATAAATAAACTGTAGAATCCTGGGATCCTGTTTATGCTGTCGCTCCTAAGTACATCTGGGATACAGACAAATTTGAATGAATAATATTGTTGCCCAAATTCACATATCTTTCCTTACACTGAAGATGTTAGCAGTAATTCACTTTTACTGATTGACTTGACTACATTAAAGTCAAAGAGAAAGGAGTAAAGATTATTCTTGTTCCTCATGGATGAAATTCTTCCGTTTTTTTCTAAGGATGATAAAGAAAACAGCACTGCTCAGAAACTGAGTCTTTCCCCAAAATGATATCACAACGGTATACGATGTGAAAGCACCATTTTGAAATAGTTTGTTGCTTTTGTAGTGGTAGCAATGACAAATTAAAAATGTCAGAAAAGATATTTTCTCATATTCTGCTCTACAGCAATTAGCTGAATTAAGCCATACTGTTGTTTGGCCTATGCTAGCCCATAAATATGCCTAAAACTGGAATTAACCACACGTTCCTGTCTTGTCCATCCTTATCTTTCCTACTGTATATGAAAATGTATACTGTGGGTTAGTTTTTCTTGTTGCTCTTTTCAGCAAGGGTTTTACCCCTCACTACACAAAATGTGGAGAACTTTCAGATTTATGCAACGCTATATTCTATTTGGTGGTTGATTTATTTTTTCTCCTGTTATACTCTGGCTTCCAAAATTTTCAGGCAAAAATCTGTGCACATCCAAAACTGTGGATACCTAACTCATCTTTAAATGAAACTGAAGAAAAATAGCCTTCACCTTAAATCATTAGTTTTTGTAACAATGGAGACAAGTCGAATGAAGCTATTTATCTACTTCAAGGTAATACTGAAGTTTCACTTAATTCCTTTCCTTGTCTTCATTCTCCTTTGAACCATGCCAATAACTATTTAAGATCAACAATACTCCACTCATAAGATCTGAAGGCATTTTGCTTTTACAATGCAAAACATACTTTTTTTTTTTTCTTGAGACAAAGTCCCACTCTTTTGCCCGTGCTGGAATGCAATAGCGTGGTCTCGGCTCACTGCAACCTCTGTCTCCTGGGTTCAAGCGATTCTTCTGCCTCAGCGTCCTGTGTAGTAGGGATTACATGTGTGTGCCACCACTCCCAGCTAATTTTGGTATTTTTAGTAGAAAAGGGGTTTCACTCTGTTGGCCAGGCTTGTCTCGAACTCCTGTGCTGGGATTACAGGCATGAGCCACCACACTTGGCCTCAAACTCAATATTTTACTACATGATGAGAGAAAGTGGCCTGATCTAAACCTGTTTCATGGCTGTTTACTATGTTTGATGGCTTTTGCTCAGCTGGTTTTATAGGCAGTAGTTGTGGGTAGTGGGCATATATGTTAAATATGTAATAGCATATTTAAAGGTAATACTAATAGAGTATTTACAAAATTAATTATCTAATTCTTCCCACCCCCATACACTTCCTCATTCATTCTTATCTTCCCAAGAGTTTTGTTTTAGGATCATGGACACAGATAGGAAGAGTCCATTTCTAAGGGTTTTAACTATCTTTACTCACTATAGTATATCCTAGAGGTAGCCTATATGGAGACTCAGTTTTTCCATACATTGGTTTTCAGACTTGAAGTACTAGACAGAATGCCATTGCAATGCATATATAAAATACACATTCCATAGAGCATCCCCAATACGTCAACAAAAGAAGACTGCTGTAACATGATTACATGTAACAATCACAGTTTGCCTGAGTGCCTACAGTAGCTTTCTTCTTCTCTGTTCTCCCTGACTTCAGCCTCTCCCCATTCCCAGGTTGTCCCACATGCTTCTGCCAGAACAAACCTCCCAGTGTCCTGGAGAATCCAACTTGAGCCTTAACTATGTCCGAGCATGTCATTTAAACTGGTGGAAAGTTGGGACAAAAAATTTATCTCTAAATGGGCTTAAGAAGCCTCTTAGGAGAAACTCATATGGAGGGAAACAGAATTGAAAAGTAAAGCTTGATCAAATAGTAAAACCTGAGTTGTCAGAGAGATGATTCTGAGTTCAGTCAAGAGCCTACAGTTGTTCTACTGGACTCAATGCCTTCATCCAGAAGAGAGCTATGGAGTTAAAGCTAGAAGAAATATTTTCCTATAAAAAGCCTGTATACTCGAAGGGCAAAATAACCGTCACTTTGATATCCTACAAACTGTGGATAACACAAAAGGATTAGAGTTGCTAGCCCTCATTTCTCTGCCACTTACAGCAGACTTTGGACCCAAAATATATTTCAGTGTATGGGTGGAAACATCTGTAGAGAATAAAGAATACTCTGCAGGAATTTTTCTGGACAGAAGTGCTGTCAGAGATAAGAAGGAGACACATACTGCCCCGCAGAGATGCACTGACATTCAGTGAGGCACAGTTTCTATTTTTTAAAAAAAATTGTTATGGCTAATAGTAGGTGTATATATTTATGGGGCACAAGAGGTAATTTGATATAGGAATACAATGCATAATAATCACATCAGGGTAAATGGGGTATCTATCACCTTAAGTATTTATAACTTCTTTGTGTTACAAACATTCCAATTATACTTGCTTAGTTATTTTAAAATCTACAATAAATTATTATTGACTGTAATCACCGTGTTGTGCTAACAAATACTAGATCTTCTTCAATCTATCTAAGTCTATTTTTGTACCCATTAACTGTCCCCATTCCCCTCACCTCACAACCCTTCCCAGCCTCAGGTAAACATCATTCTATTCTCTGTCTCCATGAGTTCAGTGGTTTTAATTTTTAGCTCCCACCAATGAGAACAAGTGACGGTTGGCTTTCTGTGCCTGGCTGATTTCACTTAACATAATGTCCTCCAGTTCCACCCAGGTTGTTGCAAATGACAGGATCTCATTCTGTTTATGGTTGAATAGTACTCCGTTGTGTATATGTACCACATTTTCTTTATCCATTCATCTGTCAGTGGACACTTTGGTTGCTTCCACATTTTAGCTATTGTGAATAGTGCCGCAATAAACATGGGAGTAATGCACCTGATCTCATCTGATCTTGCTATCTCAGCAGGGCCAGGCCTGGTTAGTACCTGGATGGGAGTGAGGCACAGTTTCTAGAAGGAAACTGTACTACCTGCCTGACACCCACCAAGATACCGAGATAGTCTCAGCAAAGCATCCCTGGGCCCCTCCCTGTGGAGGTAGCAATACATGAGAAGCACTTCCTGGTGAATGACCAGAGTTATTAGTGAGCACGTGTGATAAACTCCCCAAGACTCTGAGAAAATACATGAGGAAGCTTTAGATGGAGCTCAAGTATTGGGTGAGTGTATTAGTCCATTCTTACACTGCTATAAATAAATACACAAGACTGGGTAATTTATAAAGAAAATAGGTTTACTTGGCTTACAATTCTGCAGGCTATACAGGAAGCATGGCTGGGGAGGCCTCAGGAAACTTACAGTCATGTTGGAAGGTCAAGGGCAAGCAGGCACGTCTTCACATGCCCAGAGTAGGAGGAAGAGAGAGGGGAAGTGCTACACACTTTCACAAACCAGGTGTTGTGAGACCTCTACCATGAGAACAGCACTAAGGGGATGGTGCTAAACTGTTAGAATCTGCTCCCACTAGCCAATCACCTCCCACCAGGCCCCACCTCCAACACTGGGGATTACAGTTTGACAAGAGATTTAGGTGGGGTCACAGACCCAAACCATATCACTGAGTGTAAAGAAAAGGAGATAGGAAAATTTGCATTTAAAAAAAATTATAAAATATTTAATCTTATGGAAAAGCATACCCAATACCCACATAAAAGAGATGTTAAATTTTGGCATATTTGCTTCGTGTTCCAATTTTACTTTTTAATGTTTATTTTTAAGTAAATAAAACACTAGAGCTATATCTCTTTTCCCTTCTACTTCCCTGTAGGTAATTACCATCGGGGAGTTGATATATGTGAATCCATAAAGAATATTTAATTATTTTGTTTAAAAAATTTGATAATAGTTTACTACACACACTTTTATAACTGTTTTTATATTCACTTTAAAGAACATATTTGACATATTTCTTTCACTTAAATTGTTATACAGTATATCATCATTAGAATTCAAGACACTTAAATATGTGCTATTACTGTTGATTTGAGCAAACTTACTCATACAGATCTACAGTACACTTACCATGTTCAAAATATTCCCAAAACTTCTACTGTTGTATATGTATAGAGGCCAAACTTTCAGCCTGGCATTTGGATTTGCTCATAATGCCACCTGCAAGTTTTTATCCATTGTTTCTCTCTTCCCCTATGAATAGTAGACCAGGCCAGTGCCACTCAAATGGCCATTCCATGAACTTTTCTTCTGCTATTTTTTTCTATTTGTATTTTATTTTATTTTGAGACAGTCTTGCTCTGTCACCCAGGCTGGAGTACAGTGGCACAAGCATAATCCACTGTAGCCTTGAACTTCCAGGCTCAAGAAATACTCCTGCTTCAGCCTTCCAAGTAGCTGGGACTACAGACTTGCATCACTGCACCTGGTTAATTTTTTTTTTTTTTTTTTGAGATGGAGTCTTGCTCTGTCACCCAGGCTGGAGTGCAATGGCACAATCTCAGCTCACTGCAACCTCTGCCTCCCTGGTTCAAGCAATTCTCTGCCTCAGCCTCCGGGGTAGCTGGGATTACAGGTGGCTAGGCTGGTCTTGAACTCCTGACCTCGTGTTCCATCTACCTCAGCCTCGCAAAGTGTTGGGATTACAGGCGTGAGCCACCGCACCTGGCCGGCTAATTTTTTTAATAGAGACAAGGTCTTGCTATGCTGCAAGGCTGTGTTTTTTTCTAAAATCCTTCCTTCTGCTTGGGATACCTACTTCTACTCCCCACCCCAAACCAACACCACTATCCATTTGTTGAATCACAATTCAATATTTGAAGCCCAGATTTTCACATTTTTTTCCCAGTCCCCAGTTGGATTTTATCTTTCTCTCCTCTGTATTTTCATATTTTATCTTTATTAGAAATTTGTTATGCCTCGCCTTATACTTCAG